>NC_053028.1:234332442-234437914 GCF_003073215.2 Triticum urartu
ATGAGATGATATAACTATATTATGTCTTTAGAAAATGGGTTGGCATGCCATAATTCAGATACATGCTGTCTATGTAAACATCATGGCATGATCTAATTCAAATATATGATTTATATACTAAGCAAGTGAGCAGAGGGTAATAGCATATATGATGTGTCAACTAAGGAGATGGCATTCCATATTGTGTATATGATGTAAAAGCTAAGCATTGCAATACAACATATGCATGATATGAGTAATATAACCCTGCCAAGTTTGAGCATACACCTCAGGGGGATAATAGGACTGGTCATCTGCCTATGAATCCGCCTCTGAAGATCTATCTGTAACCAGCAAGATATCTGCTTCAGCAGGTAGCATTGTCTACTCTGAAGACCTTGTTTTCACTCCAGATTTCTCCATCGCCAATCCAAATGGCTGATGCACAGGAAGAGCAGTTGAATATACAAGCATTGTCAACAAATGCAACGAGAAATACAAAAAAGGACGGCATGATATAATTCACATATATGACGCTTGGCTAAACAACATGGCATTGCATAATTCACATATATAATGCCTTGCAACAAGATAGCATTGCATAATTCATGTATATAATGTCTTACAACAAGATGGCATTGCATAATTCACATATATGGTAATTAGACACTAAACAGGTGGCATTCACACAAAGCATGTCTAAACTAAGCAAATGACATAGCAATGCAAGATACCATACGCACGATATGAGCAACATAACGCTGCCAAGTTAGAGCATGCACCTCGGGGGGGATAGGACTGATCATCTGTCTATGAATCCTCCTCTGAGGAGCTATTCGTAACCAGCAAGACATGCGCTTCGTCAGATAGCACTATCTGCTCTGTAGACCTTGTTTCCACTCCAGATTTTTCCATGACCGTGCCGACTGGCTGATGCACAGGAAGAGTAATTGAATGTACTAAATTTGTTGACAAATTCAACACGTAATAAAAAATGATGGCATGATATAATTCACATATAAGATGACTGGCTAAACAGGGTGGCATTGCAAAATTCACATATGTGATTCCTGGCTAAACAAGATGGCATTGCATGATTCACATGTATGATAAAGAAACTAAACAGATGGCATTCACACAAAGCATGTCTAAACTAAGCAGATGACATATTTGATGTATAAAGTAAGCAATGCAAGGCAGCATATGCATGATATTACCAACATCAGCATGCCAAGTTAGAATGAAGACCTCAGGGGGTAAATAGGAGTGGTCTTCTCCTTCTGAATCCCCCTCAAAACATTTATCTTCCTCTTGATTACAATCCGAAATGGGTGGAGGGGGGCTGCCTTTGCACCCACCATGGAGCGACGTCTTCATGAAATTTTATTGCTATGCAAGGCTCGTCTCTTTTACTCTACATGTTCAGTTCCATTGTGTACAATAACTGACATGCATAGGAATAAAACATAGTGAGATTATGTAAGGAGTGCATGCACAAATCTAGAGTGATGGTAGCAAACTGTGGATAGACCCAAAACCAATGATAGCAGGCAGATAATAGCTTTAGTCAAAAAATACATATAATGGCTCCTTTACTGTTTGTTTGCACCCAACATGAAACTCATAGTAGACACCCGAGATTAACTAGATAGTACTGATTGTTGCCCCAATATGTAACCCACAACCATTTAAAAACTCAAGTTTCAGCATTAGTTTGGACCTCACTCGGAGTCTAATAGGTGAACACGACGATAAAGTAGCATGTCACCATATTAAGCCATGCATAATATAAGAAGAAATGGAAGAGTGCGACCTCTCTTGCGTACCCGTGTAGTCCTCAAGGTCATCTGCTCAGTTGATGATGGTAATGCAGTTGTCGTGGCTGCCGGGGGCGAGGAAGAAGATCTTAGGTGGCGAAAGACTATCTATAGAGCGGATCCCTGCTGTGGTGAACCCTTCCACCGTTGAAGCAGCTGAGATGGGGTGGAACACAGCGTAGCAGGAGCAGGGCAAACCACACAAGGTTTTCTTTGACACATATCTATAACAGAAGTAATTGTGTAAGGGCTTGTTTGAATTTGAGGATTCTAACAATGCAGGGATAGGATAGGAATGCACGTGCAAAATATAGAATTTAAAATCACAGGATTTTTGCCAATCTGGGTGTTTGGTTCACAAGAATTGGAAGATCACATGATGCAAAGAAGCATGGTGAGATGAAGTCAAACCACAAGAAGATGTACGGTTATAATGCTATTATGCTACTATCTCTTAGTCTTGTGCTTCATGAATAGGAATTTGAAAAGGAGGACAAGTGGATATTAAAATTCCTACGGTTTCTCTTTCAAGGAGACACTAAAGGAACAAATCCTACATTTTTCCTTTGCTCCGTTCCTTTGAACCAGATGCATGAATAGTAGTACCATAGGAAACTTTCCCATTCCTATGTTTTTCCTTCACTTTTCCTTTCAAGCACCGGCGATTCTAGTAGAAGAAACTGAATTTAACTGTCGAAACTGAATTTAACTATCAAAACTGAACCTAACTATCGAAACTGAATTTAACCGTTGAAACTGAACTTAACTATTGAAACTGAATTTTACCGTCGAAACTGAACGCACTAGTAGCAGAAAAGCAGTAGCAGCAGTGCGTGCGAGAGCCGGTGCAGCTGGTCGTGTAGCAGTTCATCTTCAACCTCCACCCCCTGAGCCGCCAGCCACCACCGTGTGGGCAGATCCGGCCTCGCGCCGCCCACCTAGCGACATCCCAGTGACCCTCGGGTATAACTTCCTTCGAAACCTGCCTTTCTCTACTTCCCGAGCTCCTGATGTCGCTGCATTTGTATCTCTTACTATTTCTCGGGGCCCCTCGTAGATAGGATCGATCGGATGTTCAAAAGCCACCTAAATTTTTACTGTTAATAGGTAAAACTAGTAATCTAGTACTCCTTGGTTCAAACAAGGAAGAAAGGGGGTGGGGGTGGGGGAAGATTTGTTACCTGAATCTAGGACTTGGTCGAAAGAGGAAATAATGGGGGCGAAAAGTAGCAGAGACTGGCTATCCAACTGGTCTCTTGGTCTAATAGGGAAATTAAGGGAAACACAGTACAAACTCAATATAAACCTGATCTATTGGTTGAAAAAGGAAAGAAAGTGGCGACTGGGGGATAAGTCAACAGAGTAAGTCCAGCACTAGATTTGCTAGCCTCACACAGTATAAGGTGGTTATACCGAACAACAATGGGACCACTAGATATCATGTTCTGATGTTTGTTGCCCCGAGCCACTCTTATGTAATGCCACTGGTAAAATGTAGCAGTCACACTGTTAAAAGTAAGGACACATTAAACCAATGTTGTTTTCAATGTAATGCCTCCAGTAATATGAATCAATGGCACTTTTTTCATGTCCTGCTAAATTTCCCATTAAGATAAGTTGCTTCTTTTCGTTAGAAATGCAACGGTTGTCATAGTTAATCCTAATTCCCACACTAATATCTAGCAATGCTGCTGCTTCAGAAATTGCTACTGTCCTTGTAGGATTGCCATTCAGATAAGGAACATGCTTTTTTTTATTTGATGTACTATGTTTCATCACTTGTTCTTCACCCTCCTTTCCACCTTTTTTGTGCAAACAGAGATATACATTTCATGCTCGATCTTAGTTGAACTGCACAAATGATATCCAAATTATAGTTGAACATTCTAGGAGCTTCACAACCAACCTTGATTTTGCTCAATTTTATTGCAACTAATGAAGAAGAAGCTCTGTGGGTTTCGTTTTCTGATAGAAATGGAACTGGGGCTGGAGCCCTTTTCTTAAAAAATAAATGAAGAAGAAGTTGCTAGCTCATGGGACATTGCTTCATTTTAGGTGAACTGCACAAATAGGTCCCATGAATTGAATCATCCATGTTGGTGACTGGTGTCATCCCTTCTACGATGGCGTTGATTGCAGATATGGTTCCCATCACGAGGTATGTTCATTTTTGGTCTGACCATTTGCAAAAGACCCTGCATGTTGAGTCTGCTCTTGTGCTACTGTTTTGGCACTGCCATGATAAAGCAGTAATGTTATTATTTTGCACCTTAATCTAGTGGCACTATTAATTTGAGGCAATGTTTTGGCACCGCTAGTGCCATTGATTTTTTTTATATATCGAAAGAAGGGGTTTCCTCCGATTTCATTAAAGAAACCCAACCAGAGAGAACCATTATCCGATAACATCTCAGTGTAAACAGGCAGTTATGCAACTACTACTCGAACGGACTGAGTACTAGCAGGAGACAAGTTCGTCACATAAGCTAGGCAGGTAGATGGACGCAGCACCAGGTTGACCAAGTTTGGATTACAACCCCAAATGCTACAGCAGAAACATTAGGGGGGAAGATAGGGACTGAAAGAGCCAGCTTCACCATCCCAGTCTAAGCACCCCCGGCCTCCATCCTTGCGACGCACGGTACACCTCGTTTGCCACCTGCTCGACCATAATGCCACTAATAAAATGAAGTAATAATACAGTTAAAATAGAACGAGTGTCCTCTCTAACATTTCATTTCCAATGTAGATAAAGAAAGTGCCTCTCTTTGTTAGTATATGTTTCGTCAACTAGTCCCATTGTTAATGTTTAAGCTTTCTACAAACTGGGGTGCTTAATTTTAGTTGATCTGCACAAAAATAGATATTGGAATGTCTCAAGGCCCCTCCTTGTACTACCGCTGTACACTGATGTTCATCACTGGCAGATGGTGTATCGGGGAGACTTGGGTCGATCTCCAGTATGAGGCGTCGCAGGGCCCATCTCGCCCTCGCAGCATGGCATACTATGATACTATCGCAATATTTTCTTCTATTTATTAGTGTATGTTTCATCAACTAGTGCCACTATAATGTAATCATGCTTTTTCATTATCTGTGCAAATAGGGTTATTCAGCTGCATTTTGGTGGAACTGCACAAATGTATGGATGGAACCAACATATACACAGAGTGCGAGGTGTGCCAAGTAAAAATTACCAACACCAACCATGCTCCATGCATGCATTGGCATCCACCACCACCAGTGGGTTGTGTGGCACTCTCTATGGACGGATCTTTCTCGACAGCAAATCCTCTAACCAAATACTAGTAGCTTATATTGGCAGTTTTCTAGGGAGTACTCTTTTCTGAGAGAAGCACCAATCTATTTTTCTTTAATTGTACATAGTTCACAACTTTGACTCAAAGGTCTAGAGATATTTTAGGGTGATTGGCGTAGTACTGGGAGACTGATTGTAAGCATGATTTTCATTAGCTGACACACTGATTGTAAGCATGAGCAGATGCAAGATTAGGTTAGTACTAAGCTTACCTTAAACCCTACCGCCGCCGTTGAAACGAGGCGAGCATCGAGGGAACCATGGAGAACGGGGGAGAAGCAACGTCGCGCCATCCGACCTCCTCTTGCGGTGGAAGAACGAATACTCATGTGGCTCCAGCTGGCTCTGCACCCTCACGAATGGCACACCGTACTCGATCGATTCGTTATCCTCTGGGTGCTAGACCTTCGTCCTGTACGCCCACCACCTCCGCCCGACTTTCGCCCGGGCAAATCTGTCTGCTCCATCGCCTAGAGGAGATACTCGATGAACTCGAAGGACTGCGGCATGACTGCCGCCGAGGAGTACATCGCTGCCCTCATCGCCGCCGTCTTGCTCTTTGACATACATTGCCACATGGCCCTCACCGTCCTTGAAATCTCCCACTCATTGTCAAACCAAGTAAGGATCTCCTTCAACCTAGCTAACTTTGTCTGGTCGCCGCCGGCGATCTACCTGATTCACTGCTGCATCCTCTCCATAGATGTCCTTCTGAGTGGTCCGGTGCTATCTTTGGAAGATGGGAGGAGAGACGGTGGTCTTGCAATAGAGAAATGGGAAAGGCAAGACTGTGGTTTTGGAATGGAGATGATGGAGAGGAGAGGGGGTGGTTTTGCAATGGAGAAGAGGGAGAGGCGAGACGGTGGTTTTGGAATGGAGATGATGGAGAGGAGAGGAGGTGGTTTTCCATGGAGAAGAGGGAGAGGCTAGACGGTGGTTTTGGAATGGAGATGATGGAGAGGAGAGGAGGTGGTTTTGCAATGGAGGAGAGGGAGAGGAGCGTGCGACAACGATTTAGGATTGGACGAGAGGGTCGGCGCGCTGTGACTGGATCAAAATCAAAATCAATTTACCCTTCAATTAAGAAAGCAACCCCACATTAACTAGTCTTCCTTTTATTCTGGGTCATAATTGACCATGATTTTCACAAATAAAATATATGTTATACGTTGCAAAACTAATATAATTTGAAAGTACATTCAGATACGAACCAAACGATACAATTTTTTGGTGACATGCATTCACATTTTGCTTGTCAAATATAGTACATGGTCAAACTTTGACCCAAATACGCAAAACAAAAAATACTTCCAAGACCAGCGCCGGTCCTCTCCTCTCCACAACTACTCCTCTCCTGTTCCAATCTAAATCCAGCACCGCTCTTCTCCTCTTCCATTTCAAAACCACCACCCATCTGTTGGGGAACGTAGCAGAAATTCAAAATTTTCCTACGTGTCACCAAGATCTATCTATGGAGAGACTAGCAACGAGGGGAAGGAGAGTGCATCTACATACCCTTGTAGATCGCTAAGCGGAAGCGTTCAAGTGAACGGGGTTGATGGAGTCGTACTCGTCGTGATCCAAATCACCGATGATCCTAGTGCCGAACGGACGGCACCTCCGTGTTCAACACACGTACAGCCCGGTGACGTCTCCTACGCCTTGATCCAGCAAGGGGAGAAGGAGAGGTTGGGGAAGACTCCATCCAGCAGCAGCACAACGGCGTGGTGGTGAGGAGGCGGAGCAGGGTCAATCCTGCAGGGCTTCGCCAAGCACTACAGAAGAGGAGGGAGAGGAGAGATGCAGGGCTGCACCAACGAGAGATCGAAATCACGTGTGTTATGGGCAGCCCCTAGGCCTCATATATATAGGGGAAGGGGAGGAGGCTGCGCCCCCTCTAGGGTTCCCACCCCTAGAGGGGCGGCAGCCCTAGATGGGTCTTGGGTGGCGGCCAAGAGAGGGGAGAGGGGGAGGCGCCCCTAGGGTGGGCCTTAAGGCCCATCTGGACCTAGGGTTCCCCCTCCCTCTCCTGCGCCTTGGGCCTTGGTGGGAGGCGCACCAGCCCACTCAGGGGCTGGTCCCTTCCCACTCTTGGCCCATGCAAGCCTCCGGGGCTGGTGGCCCCACTTGGTGGACCCCCGGGACCCTCCCGGTGGTCCCGGTACGTTACCGATAAAACCCGAAACTTTTCCGGTGACAAAACAGGACTTCCCATATATAATTCTTTACCTCTGGACCATTTCGGAACTCCTCGTACATCCGGGATCTCATCCGGGACTCCGAACAACATTCGTTAACCACATACAAACTTCCTTTATAACCCTAGCGTCATCGAACCTTAAGTGTGTAGACCCTATGGGTTCGGGAACCATGCAGACATGACTGAGACGTTCTCCGGTCAATAACCAACAGCGGGATCTGGATACCCATGTTGGTTCCCACATGTTCCACAATGATCTCATCGGATGAACCACGATGTCGAGGATTCGATCAATCCCGTATTCAATTCCCTTTGTCTAGCCGGTACGATACTTGCCCGAGATTCGATCGTCGGTATCCCGATACCTTGTTCAATCTCGTTACCGGCAAGTCTCTTTACTCGTTCCGTAACACATCATCCCGTGATCAACTCCTTGATCACATTGTGCACATTATGATGATGTCCTACCGAGTGGGCCCAGAGATACCTCTCCGTTTACACGGAGTGACAAATCCCAGTCTCGATTCGTGCCAACCCAACAGACACTTTCGGAGATACCCGTAGTGCACCTTTATAGTCACCCAGTTACGTTGTGACGTTTGGCACACCCAAAGCACTCCTACGGTATCCGGGAGTTGCACAATCTCATGGTCTAAGGAAATGATACTTGACATTAGAAAAGCTTTAGCATACGAACTACACGATCTAGTGCTATGCTTAGGATTGGGTCTTGTCCATCACATCATTCTCCTAATGATGTGATCCCGTTATCAATGACATCCAATGTCCATGGTCAGGAAACCGTAACCATCTATTGATCAACGAGCTAGTCAACTAGAGGCTTACTAGGGACATGGTGTTGTCTATGTATCCACACATGTATCTGAGTTTCCTATCAATACAATTATAGCATGGATAATAAACGATTATCATGAACAAGGAAATATAATAATAACTAATTTATTATTGCCTCTAGGGCATATTTCCAACAGTCTCCCACTTGCACTAGAGTCAATAATCTAGTTCACATCGCCATGTGATTAACACTCACAGGTCACATCGCCATGTGACTAACACCCAAGAGTTTACTAGAGTCAGTAGTCTAGTTCACATCACTATGTGATTAACACTCAATGAGTTCTAGGTTTTATCATGTTGCTTGTGAGAGAGGTTTTAGTCAACGGGTCTGAACCTTTCAGATCCGTGTGTGCTTTACAAATCTCTATGTCATCTCCTAGATGTAGCTACCACGTTCTATTTGGAGCTAATCCAAATAACTGTTCTACTTGGTGCTATTCTAAATTGTTGCTCCATTATATGTATCCGGTATCTCTACTCAGAGCTATCCGGATAGGTGTTAAGCTTGCATCGACGTAACTCTTTACGACGAACTCTTTTACCACCTCCATAATCGAGAAAATTCCTTAGTCCACTAGTTACTAAGGATAACTTTGACCGCTGTCCCGTGATCCATTCTTGGATCACTCTTGTACCCCTTGACTGACTCATGGCAAGGCACATTTCAGGTGCGGTACACAGCATAGCATACTGTAGAGCCTATGTCTTAAGCATAGGGGACGACCTTCGTCCTTCCTCTTTCTTCTGCCGTGGTCGAGCTTTAAGTCTCAACTTCATACCTTACTACTCAGGCAAGAACTCCTTCTTTGACTGATCCATCTTGAACACCTTCAAGATCATGTCAAGGTATGTGCTCATTTGAAAGTACCATTAAGCGTTTTGATCTATCCTTATAGATCTTGATGCTCAATGTTCAAGTAGCTTAATCCAGGCTTTCCATTGAAAAACACTTTCAAATAACCCTATATGCTTTTCAGAAATTCTACGTCATTTCCGATCAACAATATGTCAACAACATATACTCATCAGAAATTCTATAGTGCTCCCACTCACTTCTTTGGAAATACAAGTTTCTCATAAACTTTGTATAAACCCAAAATCTTTGATCATCTCATCAAAGTATACATTCCAACTCCGAGATGCTCACTCCAGTCCTCAGAAGGATTGCTGGAGCTTTGCATCCTTATTAGCATCTTTTCAGGATTGACAAAACCTTTCGGTTGTATCACATACAACCTTTCCTCAAGAAAATCGTCGAGGAAACAATGTTTTGACATCCTATCTGCAAGATTTCATAAATAATGCAGTGACTGCTAATATAATTCCAACAGACTCTTAGCATCGCTACGAGTGAGAAAATCTCACCATAGTCAACTCCTTGAACTTGTCAAAAAACATCTTAACGACAAGTCGAGCTTTCTTAATGGTGACATTTACCATCATAGTCCGTCTTCCTTTTAAAATCCATCTATACTCAGCAGCCTTACGACCATCAAGTAGTTCTTCCAAAGTCTACACTTTGTTTTCATACATGGATCCTCTCTCGGATTATATGGCCTCAAGCCATTTATCGGAATCCAGGCCCACCATCACTTCTCCATAGCTCGTAGGTTCATTGTTGTCTAGCAACATGACTTCCAAGACAGGATTACGTACCACTCTTAAGTAGTACGCATCCTTGTCATCCTACGAGGTTTGGGAGTGACTTGATCTGAAGTTTCATGATCACTATCATAAGCTTCCACTTCAATTGGTGTAGGTGCCACAGGAACAACTCCCTGTGCTCTGCCACACACTAGTTGAAGAGACGGTTCAATAACCTCATCAAGTCTCCACCATCCTCCCACTCAATTCTTTCGAGAGAAACTTTTCCTCGAGAAAGGACCTGATTCTAGAAACAATCCCTCATTGCTTTCGAATCTGAGACAGGAGGTATACCCAACTGTTTTTGGGTTGTCCTATGAAGATGCATTTATCCGCTTTGGGTTCGAGCTTATCGGCCTGAAACTTTTCCACATAAGCGTCGCAGCCCCAAACTTTTAAGAAATGACAGCTTAGGTTTCTCTAAACCATAGTTCATACGGTGTCATCTCATCGGAATTACGTGGTGCCCTATTTAAAGTGAATGTGGTTGTCTCTAATGCTTAACCCATAAACTATTGTGGTAATTCGATAAGAGACATCATGGTATGCATCATATCCAATAGGGTGCAGTTATGACGTTCGGACACAACAGCACACTATGGTGTTCCAGGCTGTATTAGTTGTGAAACGATTTCCACAATGTCTTAATTTTGTGCCAAACTCGTAATTCAGATATTCATCTCTATGATCATATGACAGATCTTTTATCCTCTTGTCACGACGATCTTTCAACTTCACACTGAAATTACTTGAACCTTTCAATAATTCAGACTCGTGATTCATCAAGTAAATGTACTCAACATCTACTCAAATCATCTGTGAAGAAAGAACATAACGATATCCACTACATGCCTCAGCACTCATTGGACTGCACACATCAAAATGTATTACTTCCAACAATTTGCTTTCTAGTTCCATTTTACTGAAACCGAGGCTTTCAGTCATCTTGCCCATGTGGTATGATTTGCATGCCTCAAGTGATTCAAAATCAAGTGAGTCCAAACGGTCCATTTGCATGGAGTTTCTTCATGCATACACACCAATAGACATGGTTCGCATGTCTCAAACTTTTCAAAAATTGAGTGAGTCCAAAGATCCATCAACATGGAGCTTCTTCATGCGTTTTATATGACTTACGTGGCAGTGCCACAAGTAGGTGGTACTATCATTACTATCTTTTGGCATTGAACATGTGTATCACTACGATCGAGATTTCAATGAACCATTCATTTTAGGTGTAAGACCATCGAAGGTATTATTCAAATAAACAGAGTAACCAGAATAACCGTATTGCGATAGACGTAATCCAATCATGTCTATGCTAAACGCAAACACCAATCTCGATGGTAGAAGGAGTGTACGATATTTGATTATATCAACATTGGAAACACTTCCAACACATATCATCAGCTCATCTTTAGCTAGTCTCCGTTTATTCCGTAGCTTTTATTTCGAGTTACTAACACTTAGCAACCGAACCGGTATCTAATACCCTGGTGTTACTAGGAGTACTAGTAAAGTACACATCAACACAATGTATATCCAATATACTTCTATCGACCTTGCCAGCCTTCTAATCTACCAAGTATCTAGGGTAATTCTGCTCCAGTGGCTGTTCCCCTTATTACAGAAGCACTTAGTCTCGGGTTTGGGTTCAACCTTGGGTCTCTTCACTAGAGCAGCAGCTGAATTGCCGTTTCATGAAGTATCCCTTCTTGCCCTTGCCCTTCTTGAAACTAGTGGTTTAACCAACCATCAACAATTGTTGCTCCTTCTTGATTTCTACTTTTGTGGTGTCAAACATCGCGAATATCTCAAGGATCATCATATATGTCCCCGATACATTATAGTTCATCATGAAGCTCTAGCAGCTTGGTGGTAATGACTTCGGAGAAACATCATTATCTCATCTGGAAGATCAACTCCCACTCGATTCAAATGATTGTTGTACTCAGACAATCTGAGCACAAGCTCAACAATTGAGCTTTTCTCCCTTAGTTTGCAGGCTAAGAAATCGTTGGAGGTCTTATACCTCTTGACGTGGGCACGAGCCTGAAATCCCAATTTCAGCCCTCAAAACATCTCATATGTTTCGCGACGTTTCAAAACGTCTTCGGTGCCTCAATTCTAAACCGTTTAACTGAACTATCACGTAGTTATCAAAATGTGTATGTCAGATGTTCGCAACATCCATAGACGACGTTTGAGGTTCAGCACACTAAGCGGTGCATTAAGGACATAAGCCTTCTATGAAGCAATGAGGACAATCCTCAATTTATGAACCTAGTCCGCACAATTGCTACTATTAACTTTCAACTAATTTTTCTCTAGGAACATATCTAAATAGTAGAACTAAAGCGCGAGCTACGACATAATTTGCAAAATCCTTTTGACTATGTTCAGGATAATTAAGTTCATCTTAAGAACTCCCACTCCGATAGACATCCCTCTAGTCATCTAAGTGATTACATGATCCGAGTCAACTAGGCCGTGTCCGATCATCACGTGAGACGGACTAGTCAACGTCGGTGAACATCTTCATGTTGATCGTATCTTCTATACGACTCATGCTCGACCTTTTGGTCTTCTGTGTTCCGAGGCCATGTCTGTACATGCTAGGCTCGTCAAGTTAACCCTAAGTGTTTTGCATGTGTAAAACTGTCTTACACCCGTTGTATGTGAACGTAAGGATCTATCACACCCGATCATCACGGCGTGCTTCGAAACGACGAACTGTAGCAACGGTGCACAGTTAGGGGAGAACACTTCTTGAAATTTTAATGAGGGATCATCTTATTTACTACCGTCGTTCTAAGCAAATAAGATGTATAAACATGATAAACATCACATGCAATCAAATAGTGACATGATATGGCCAATATCATATAGCTCCTTTGATCTCCATCTTGGGGCTCCATGATCATCTTGTCACCGGCATGACACCATGATCTCCATCATCATGATCTCCATCATCGTGTCTTCTTGAAGTTGTCACGTCATCTATTACTTCTACTACTACAGCTAACGGTTAGCAATAAAGTAAAGTAATTACATGACGTTTAAGTTGACACGCAGGTCATAAATAAATAAAGACAACTCCTATGGCTCCTGCCGGTTGTCATACTCATCGACATGCAAGTCGTGATTCCTATTACAAGAACATGATCAATCTCATACATCACATATATCATTCATCACATCCTTTGGCCATATCACATCACATAGCATACCCTGCAAAAACAAGTTAGACGTCCTCTAATTGTTGTTTGCATGTTTTACGTGGCTGCTATGGGTTTCTAGCAAGAACGTTTCTTACCTACGCAAAGACCACAACGTGATATGCCAATTGCTATTTACCCTTCATAAGGACCCTGTTCATCGAATCCGATCCGACTAAAGTGGGAGAGACAGACACCCGCCAGCCACCTTATGCAACTAGTGCATGTTTGTCGGTGGAACCGGTCTCACGTAAGAGTACGTGTAAGGTTGGTCCGGGCCGCTTCATCCCACGATGCCGCCGAATCAAGATAAGACTAGTAACGGTAAGCATATTGAACAAAATCAACGCCCACAACTACTTTGTGTTCTACTCGTGCATAGTAACTACGCATAGAACTAGCTCATGATGCCACTGTTGGGGAACGTAGCAGAAATTCAAAATTTTCCTACGTGTCACCAAGATCTATCTATGGAGAGACTAGCAACGAGGGGAAGGAGAGTGCATCTACATACCCTTTTAGATCGCTAAGCGGAAGCGTTCAAGTGAACGGGGTTGATGGAGTCGTACTCGTCGTGATTCAAATCACCGATGACCAAGTGCCGAACGCACGGCACCTCCGCGTTCAACACACGTGCAGCCCGGTGACGTCTCCCACGCGTTGATCCAGCAAGGAGAGAGGGAGATGTTGAGGAAGACTCCATCCAGCAGCAGCACAACGGCGTGGTGGTGATGGAGGAGCGTGGCAATCCTGCAGGGCTTCGCCAAGCACCACAGAAGAGGAGGGAGAGAGAGATGCAGGGCTGCACCAACGAGAGATCGAAATCGCCTGTGTTATGGGCAGCCCCTAGGCCTCATATATATAGGGGAAGGGGAGGAGGCTGCGCCCCCTCTAGGGTTCCCACCCCTAGAGGGGCGGCAGCCCTAGATGGGTCTTGGGTGGCGGCCAAGAGAGGGGAGAGGGGGAGGCGCCCCTAGGGTGGGCCTTAAGGCCCATCTGGACCTAGGGTTTGCCCCCTCCCACTCTCCCTGCGCCTTGGGCCTTGGTGGGAGGCACACCAGCCCACTAAGGGGCTGGTCCCACACCACTCTTGGCCCACGCAACCTTCTGGGGTTGGTGGCCCCACTTGGTGGACCCCGGGACCCTCCCGGTGGTCCCGGTACGTTACCGATAAACCCCGAAACTCTTCCGGTGACCAAAACAGGACTTCCCATATATAAATCTTTACCTCCGGACCATTCCGGAACTCCTCGTGACGTCCAGGATCTCATCCGGGACTCCAAACAACATTCGGTAACCACATACAAACTTCCTTTACAACCCTAGCGTCATCGAACCTTAAGTGTGTAGACCCTACGGGTTCGGGAGACATGCAGACATGACCGAGACGTTCTCCGGTCAATAACCAACAGCGGGATCTGGATACCCATGTTGGCTCCCACATGTTCCACGATGATCTCATCGGATGAACCACGATGTCAAGGACTTAATCAATCCCGTATACAATTCCCTTTGTCTATCGGTACGATACTTGCCCGAGATTCGATCGTCGGTATCCCGATACCTTGTTCAATCTCGTTACCGGCAAGTCTCTTTACTCGTTCCGTAACGCATCATCCCGTGATAAACTCCTTGATCACATTGTGCACATTATGATGATGTCCTACCGAGTGGGCCCAGAGATACCTCTCCGTTTACACGGAGTGACAAATCCCAGTCTCGATTCGTGCCAACCCAACAGACACTTTCGGAGATACCCGTAGTGTACCTTTATAGACACCCAGTTACGTTGTGACGTTTGGCACACCCAAAGCACTCC
This sequence comes from Triticum urartu, assembly GCF_003073215.2. NCBI lineage: Eukaryota > Viridiplantae > Streptophyta > Magnoliopsida > Poales > Poaceae > Triticum > Triticum urartu. Next base: position 234,347,297 of record NC_053028.1, read on the forward strand.
TACGGTATCCGGGAGTTGCACAATCTCATGGTCTAAGGAAATGATACTTGACATTAGAAAAGCTTTAGCATACGAACTACACGATCTAGTGCTATGCTTAGGATTGGGTCTTGTCCATCACATCATTCTCCTAATGATGTGATCCCGTTATCAATGACATCCAATGTCCATGGTCAGGAAACCGTAACCATCTATTGATCAACGAGCTAGTCAACTAGAGGCTTACTAGGGACATGGTGTTGTCTATGTATCCACACATGTATCTGAGTTTCCTATCAATACAATTATAGCATGGATAATAAACGATTATCATGAACAAGGAAATATAATAATAACTAATTTATTATTGCCTCTAGGGCATATTTCCAACACCATCCTCTCCTGTTCCAATCCAAACCAGCATCGCTCCTCTCATGTTCTAATCCAAAACAAGTGCTGCCCCTCCCCTCTCCATTCAAAAACCACCACTGGCGAGTGAAGGTGTTGTGGAGAAGTAGATCGATGGAGGAGTACAACTGATATGTTAGGATCGCATACGATGACCCTGTGAAGCTAGCTAGGATGTTGGAGGTATAGTCTTGGTTTGACAACAAGGACCAACTAGCGGCGACGACAACATCCATGGCTAAATATCTGCAACAGAGTGAAAAGGTGGCGATACTCTCGAAGGGAGTCGCGCAAGAGTACATAGTGCTGCTCCTCTGTGCCATGGAGCAAACAGATTCACCGAATCTGATCGTGAGGGAGTGGTGGTGGGAGTATCGATCCCAGATGGAGCATCCACCAGAGAATGAAGGATCGAGCATCTACACGGTGCCGTTTGTGAGGGTGTCGTGCCAGAGCGAGCCAGTGGAGTCTTCGTCGACCAAACCCAACTGCAAGAGGAGAAAAGCAGTTGGCCCGATGACGCTTCCCCGCCATCCTCTCCCTCGCCGTTCACATCATATCACGGGGCGTCTTTCTGCTGCCGAGGAATAGGAAGGGATTGCAACCTAGCCCAAGAGTTGGGCAGGTTGTGAATTGTTAGGAGGAGCTTAGGGTTGTCAGTATTTGCAGGTTGTGAATTGTGTTTTTTGTTGTGTATTTTGAGAGTACTTTCATATATGAATGTATTTTGAATTTCAGATTTGTAGTATTGAGCATATGAAGTATTTTATGAATTCTAGAGATCTATTTTTAGAAATTAAAAAATGTAGTTTCATAGGAGTATAAAAGTGCAGACAATGTGATTCTTAGAGAAGAAACTGCAAGTTTCAGTTTCAGATAAGAGACAGCAAGTTCAGTTTCAGATAAGAATCTGCAACTTTCAGAGGCAGAGAATTTATATTAACATGGCCTAACAGGGATAACATCATGTTGGAAGTTTAATTCATGGTCAAAAATTGAACTACTAGCCAGTTAACATCATGCTGATCAACATTCATGCATAGCACATCTTCATTTGATGCACAGTCAAAAAGATATGCTATTTTCAAAATGCCCACACAATGTCGAGTGTGCGAAAAATAGAGAAAATGAGGGACGAAGTTTTGGCAAGTGTTAGATGGGGTGTGCGTAGATGACAATGGGGACCCACATGTCAATAATGGCAGAGGAAAAAAATGGAGATATTTTCCCTACATTAGGTGGAATCGAACCCGGGTGGAATAGCTGTCGGGCAGTGTCACTTGGCCACTGGGCTAGTTCAGTACTTTCGTTACAAATAAGGCACTACCTCAGGTGGTCCGATCTCCTCCTGCGCCTTTGTGCGCTCGCCACGGCACCGTTGTCTGCCGTTGTGAACATGCTGAACAAACGACATGAATCTAGAGAGGACTGTACGTGGAGAGGCAGACAGTCGGGACCCACCAAGTCTATGGCCGTACGCAAGCAAGTGCCTCATTGAAAGAAATACTTCCTCCTAATGCTATACTGACGTTGGGGCCCACGGGTTTGTCAACATAGTTACATTTTTTTAGGTGCTTCAACGTAGGTACTAAAGGAGATAAATTCACAACGAAGCCGGGGAGCTGGCAGGTATCATTTACTATCACTGGGGCAGCAAGTATCATCTGGGTTGTGGGCTGCCCCGTCTAGGCTTTCTTTTTTAACATGCGCAGCCCATGACATGCCGGATTGTATTTTCTAGAGGGTCGTCATGTATCGACCGGCCTATGGACCTCCCATCCGAGGTTTTATTTTTCCTGAAACATCGACATCCCAATTTATGTATTTTTTTGAAGAAAACGCAGAGGTCTGTTCTATTTTTCTCTATAAGAATAGGAACGCCTGGTCCAACTTCTGTTTCCCTTCTAACTATATTATATATATTTAAATTATTTTATATGTTATTATATATTATTGTTATTCTCATCATATATTTAACAGATACTTACATATGTAAGAAAACAATATTCCACATCTTATTAACTTATAAAAATAATTTTTTAACAATAAAATCCTGGATTTTTTTGGCAACGAAAATCCTGGTGATTGTGTACAAAAGCTTGGTAAGATTTAAGGACCAATGTAATAATAAATCACTTTTTATTTAAATATATTTATAACAAAATCCTCAGCCCCTGTTTATTTTTTGATAACATTGCTGCGCCCAACCCAACATTATAATTAGAATCAGCCCAGCAAAATCGTCTATTTCGAGAAAGTGCAAATGGCGTGTAATTTTTTAGAAAAAAAATAAATGGGCCGCATGGACACTACCTTATTTGTTCACCTAGCCTAGCAAATGGACTGTAATTCTAAAAAAGAATCAAATTGACTATAAATTCTAAAAAAATGGGTTGAATATGTGCCACATTTTTGGAGGCTGAAATGTGGGCCAATAGGTCGAAGCCAATGCAAGTCGTTGTCAACTTAGTTAACAAATGATTCTGACATCGTTAGCCATTGGATTTACATCCAATGACCGGCATCCATCTTCAATCTCTCGTCTTCGTCCTCCAATGCCGTCGGGACCACCTGCTCCCGACTCCTGGTTCTAGCAGCTCTGCTTAGCACGCTTTGCTATGAAGCACTACTCCGCCGTTGGCCAGGCCATCGCTCCACACCTCCTGTTCTTCTCCACCGACTATCGAACCACACCGCACCAGAACCAGTTAACCCTCGTACACCTCTCCGTCTACGACTCCACTCCCTCGTCTTCCCATCTCCGGCTCGTTGCTGTCCGGGGCCTCGCCGTCCTCCACCACCTTCAATGCGCTTAGCCCGGAGTGGTCAACGTGGGCAACAAACGACATCCATCGGAAGTGGACTATACGTGGAGAGGCTGACAACTGGGTTCACGGCTGCACTCAAGGAAATGCCTCCTTATTATGCGCAAAATAATGATTCATCCACCTGATAGCTGGGACCCACCGGAAGGGCCTCTGTATTTCGTGAAAAAAGGTTCCCCCCACTAATAGGTCGGACCCACCAGCTATATCTTCGCACGCAAGGAAGTGCCTCCTTATTATGCACAAAAAATGAATACCCCCCGCTAGCTGGGACCCACCATAGTGGGAGGCTAACTTGTGGGCCTACTAAGTTGACGGGGATGGAGGGCTTTGTCTTCTTGCTCCAGCCTCCCAAACCAGTGCCGGTCGTGCCGCATTCTCCTGCCTCCCGTGGCCGGCTATGCTGCCGCAGAGGCCTTACCGCCCCTACTACTCCCACCGTTGGCCATGCCATCCTCTACTCATCCACACCCCCTGTTATTCTGCGGTAACGGCAGCCTCACACTGCAGTTGAATCAGTGAACCCTCGTACTCCTCTTCGCGTGGGCATCCACTGCCGCGTCTTCCCCGGCTCTGCGTCGTCCCCTTCCTAGGCCTCGTCGCCGTCCACCGCCCTGGTGCTCTCGGCGCGGCGTGGTCAATGTGGTCAAGGAACGACTTCCATTGGAAGAGTACTGTACTTGGAGAGGCTCACAGCTGGGTCCACGGCAGTAGCGAGGAATTGTCTCCTTATTACGCGGAAAACAATGATTCCTCCACCTGACAACAGGGACCCACCGGACGGGCCACCGTATTTCACGAAAAAAATGTTTCCCCCCTAACTGCTGGGACCCACTAGCTAAATCTCGCACGCAAGGAACTGCCTGACAGTCGGGACCCACCTGGTCGAAGCGTACGTAGCGTTCTCATTCTGGTCATGAACATGTACATACATACTGGTCGATCAGTCTGTCTGCAGGCTGCAGCAATGAACCGTGGTCATGTAAGGAAGGGCACATGTCGTAGTAGAGGCGTGCATGTAGCATGGACACATACGTACAACGGCCAGGGTGCAAGAGAGAAAATACGGCCACGTTCGTACATATGGGCAGGATCTTGAATGCCTACTCGCGCATACGTACTGCCAGGGCTCATGTACATGGCTGGGTCGGAATGGAGAAACTGTGTCGTCATCATGTTCATGGGGATGCAACGGAATATGTCGTGTTCATCGGGAGGTAGTGGAATACGTCATGTTCATTGGGAGCCAACTAGCTTGGACGGAATAGCCGATGGAAACGAGGCCTGGCGTATTGCAAAACGGAGGAAATGGCCTTGTGTTTGACCAGCCACGGTCGAAACGGGACCATGTTCATCGGGAGGGGTCTGGCGTACCGCAAAATGGAGGAAACAAACTTCTCTTGGAACTCCTACGATCAAAACAGGGTCCTGTTGATCGGGAGGGGTGTGGCGTACTGCAAAACAGAGGAAACGGACTTGTGTTGGAGCGCTACGGTCGAAACGGGGGTCCTGTCCATAGGGAGGGGTGTGGCGTACCGCAAAACGGGACTCCACGAGATACTATTCATCTCCACCGTCGACCTTCTCCAGCCTCCACGGGCTACTTTTCATCCACCGTCGACCTCCTCCGGCCTCCATCTATGACTGTTCATCCATGGGCTCCTGTTCATCCAGCCTCCACCGCTCCTCCACCGGCTACTGTTCAACCAGTCCTCTCCATTGAGTCCTGTTCGACCACCCCTCCACGGGCTACTGTTCATCCAGCCCTCCAGCAGCTACTGTTCATCCAGCCCTCCACCGACTACTATTCAACCAGCCCTCCACGGGGTCATGTTCATCCAGCCCTCCATGGGGTCCTGTTCATCCACCCCCAATCGGCTCCATCGATCAGGGTCCTGTTCATCTAGCAGCAATGGCCTTTACTACCACAGGGTCCTGTTCATCCACCCCCCACCAGGAACTGTTCATCCAAGCCCCCCCCAGCAATGCTTATTGTTCATCAAGAGGCGGGAGGTTCAATCGGCTTCAGTTAGATGCAGTAGCGAAGGAATCGCTCGATCGGGTTTAGTTAACAACCATCGATCAATCGCTCGGGTTCAGTAACGCGTAGCCTGCAGTGCAATCGCCCGGGTTCATTTATAGCCCAACGCCTCGCACATGCGTGTACATGTACGAGAGAAACACGCATCGCTCAGCCCCCGACCACCCACCGTAACTGGGAACTCCCCGATATTTTCCGTCATGGACGGCCCAAAGAATGTCATGCAGCTGCGTCTCCGGCCCACCCAGGACGAAAAGCCCATTTTCTGTCATGATTTTTTGTCATAGAAGTAGGAGCCCACCACATCTATGATGATACCGGGTTTTGTCACAATTATCGTCATAGAAGTGTCATAAGCATGACAGGAAAATATTCGTTCGGTCCAAAATGTCACGGATGTGTCTTTTTTTGTAGTGCCTCAACGAATCTTCGATGGATTTATGTGTCTTGCTGGCCCCGCAACAAGACATCAATTGGGAAGAGATCACTCCAGCTGTTCCACATTATGGTCATTGAGAAAGCGCCTTTCCTTGAGATATTGCTTGTATATGATTTAGAAGGTCCAACAAAAATCAGGGTCATTGATGCGCCGAAATTTATAGTGTTGGTGTACTCGTCTGTCAAATTCTCCGAACTCTTTATTGGATCCGTAATCATTCAGGTATAACACTCATCTTCTTCTCGTCTTCTTGAAATTCACTTTTTTAAATTTCTTCTTGATGTATTTACGACTGTCATCCAGAAAATGATTCCCACAAGCTTGACCCAATCTATGCGCATAGCGAAGATCTTGGCAATAAAATCTATCGGCCCCAATCTGGATCAAGTTGTTGGATTCCTTACATGCTTTCCATGCACGGAGAAGCTACTCGTCGAGGTGAAACTTCTTTCCTATTAGTAAATGGTAATCACAACGTAGCTCAATTTTTTCGTAATTTTCCCAAATTACGATGACAAGTGTAGTGTTCGGAACTACATCTACGCACTGCACCGAAAGAAATGTTTTTAGTATTTTTTTTCTCACGTGATCACCTGCATCATTTGTTGGTGTACTACTAGTGGCCTAGGCTAGTGATAGTGGCAAGTAACTTAGACTAGTAACTCTATGGTTACCCTAAGAGCAAGTACTACCTCCGTCCTGGTTTACTCTTCCTATTTTGTAGTATCAAAATTTGACCATAAATTTAACTGACAAAATGTTAATGCATGTCATTAGAAATTATATCGTTGGATTCGTATTTGAACATAATTTCAAATGGTATAATTTTTGGTGACATGCATTGGCATTTTCTTAGGTAAATCTATGGTCAAAATTTTACACTACATACGAGGTAGTATAAAAGTGAGCTGCAACGGCCCTCCACTACGTAGGCCAAAACACGTGCCAAATTCACTTGTGATGCATTTGGCATCGATGCCCTTCCATTGCTCACCTGGTGCCCCAATCTAGATCACCTACTTTGCTCCGGTGCCAAATTAACTCACACAATGAAAAACACTTGAGTGGGAGAGGGGGAGGACTGAGGCAATAAAAAAACACTTGTTTGGGAGTGTGAGAGGCTGGTGTAGTTGGTTTGATTGATTTTTTATACATGTGGGTCTGTGTGCAGAGCGGTGCCAACTCTCTCACATCGCGAGAGCGGTGCCAAAATCTTTTGATTTGACATCGATGCGTATTATGTGGCATACTTTTGAGAAATATGGCATCAGCCACATAGTGGAAGGCAACAAATGCCCAAGATCTTCACGTGCTCCTAGGTAAATGAGAGGAGAGAGAGAGAGTGAAAAAATATCACTAGCCAGCCAACCCTATTGTATGAGCGAATGATATTGGTACCTCTTGATGACATGACAATCTTATACAGCCAGCTGCTCTAATATGTTCTCTTCTTTTGTATATAAAAAAGACCCAAAAGTGAAAATGTGCTACACTATAACAATCTCATCGAATGCCTTGATCTCCATCTTACAGAAATTGATTTGATCGACTACCGAGGCAGCACATCTAAGATTAAGTTGGCCAGGTTCTTTGTTCCGGAGGCAAGTGTGCTTAAGGTAATGAGGTTTGGCGTTCCCTGGCGCAATAATGAATGGCGTGCTGATCACCACAAGCGTCTAAGCCTAAATGACAAAGTCTCCGCAGAAGCTGAATTTGTTTTTTGAAACATCAAGTGGCTAGAGAGTCAAAAATTTATTTGCCCATTAGTGACTTGTCAGGGTGGTGGATTTTAGTTTGTAAGATAATGTTGCATCCACCTAAAGTAACAAAAGTTCTAACGTAAACTTCCTAGTAATTCCCTCTCCGTAGGTGCAACATTACTCCTAACATTTGTAATATTAGTTTGCAACTTGTAATATTGCCGTGTCCTATTCCTGTCTTTTCAAAATCCTGCGAATCAAAGAGGTCCTGAGTTGGTGATGATGGTGTGCCTGCCATCTTTCACCAATAGCCATTGGATCTTGATCTGACGCATACAAAGCAAACTTCTATAGTTTTGCAAAAAGATGCCCGCACTTGTTCCCTATTTACAAACAACTCCTTGTCTCTCACAATCAGCCTTATCTCCTCCCCACCACATCTGGAAGCCCATGAAAAAATATGGCGCGATGGCCGTTGTCGGCGCCGTCCATGCCCAATCTTGGTGTTTCGTGCAATGCACGAGCATCTTACTCGTACTCCGTGTAAGAAAAGAGTATAGATACTCATGGGGGAAATTATGTCGAACACGGCTAGTTGTAACCAGGCTAGCTCTACAGCCATGATGATAGTGACTGCATATGGTGAGGCTGACTTTGGAATGCCGAACACGGCGCCTACACTCTGGTGTCATCTCCGGTGCAGGGTCTTGTCACTTCACTGTGAGGAGCAACACGTAATAATTTGACCAACGGGTAGTACAGTACTACGTACTAGTACTACATTGGTAGTACTACTACTAGTACTAGCACCACCGTCTAGATTTAGTAGTACTACCACGTCCGTCTGGATTTAGTATTTGACTAGCAATATCTAGTAATGCATGTCACAAAAAATATACTACTCCCTCTGTAAATTAATACATGGTGTATTGTTTTATTCATTTTTGAACATAGTTCCCGATGATATTATACACTCTCCCTTCCGGTAGATGGCTCAAATCTAAAGTCTCATCAATCATACTACTATTGTACTCACCGAGCGCTCAGCTTGGTAAGCTACCAACAAAAAATTGCAATCAAAGACTACTATTGTACCCCCTCTGCACTGGTGCATTAGTCACGTTACGAAAACCAAATAATCCCAAAACTTTTAGGCGCTGTGCATTAACTACCCACCTCATTCCCTGTTTTTGCCACGATAAAAGAAATCACCCAATAGGAGACGTGGGGTGCATATGCATTCAATGACTTGAGACTACTTAGCACAACATGTAAGGTTACATGCATTACCATTTTATTAGTTGAATCAAAGGTCAAAACTTGGCGCAAAATGCAAAGGGGACCAATAAACCAATAAACATCAAAGTTCTCTCGTTTTGCCCCACCTAGAGGTACGGTGAGATGACTATACTGCACCGGCACGGAGGGGGACGCAGCTTCATTGACTTACTGCACCTACCTTTGGGTGTATGATAGGTGGGCCCAACAGGTGGCTGGCCCACCTGTCATATAGCCAAAGGCAGGTGCAGTTAAGGCACCGGAGCTCAGTCCCATGGAGGGAGGGCCAAGGAGTAGATGGCCAACACACACGTGAATGCAATGCAGACTGCACTTCTCATATAAAGGCTCCCTGCCAGTACAATCTACGAAATCCTACGCACCTATGCACCCTAACCAAGGGCAAGAGTGATCACTCCAATCGCAATATTAGTTGACTAGAAGCTAGACCCATGGAGGCAATGATCGCGAGCATCAGCCAGCTGTGCCAGATGGTCCACGATGCCGGCTTTCGGCCCAGCACCGAGGAACGTCTCCAGGTCGTGCTTGAGGCCGCCAGGGCAAGAGGCTGCTTGGACGACAGCTTCATCTCCTTGTTCGATGAGGTCCTCATTGACTTCCTCGACAAGCTCATCGTCGTCAAGAATCTCGTGGACGACCTTGACGTACGCCTCCAGCCCACGCGCCCTGGCTCTGCGATGCCCGCCACCCTCAACGGCCTCTATGGTGACAACTTCTTTGATGCACTGGTGGCCCTGCGACTGCCCGCCGTCGCGCCGGAGAATGTCCACCTGGAAGTCTCGCTCGCCGCGTAGCGCCTGGCGAAGCAAGACACCATTGATATAATCACCCACATCTATGCGCAAATTTTCCACAAGGACTACTATGTGCGACAGGAGGACGATAGGTCGCTGGCCTTCTTGGACCGTAGGGAAACCTTGGACGGCATTGTTCAGAAGCACGTTGAGCTCGCCGTCAACGCCGCTGCTCCTCACACGTCGGTTGGTGACCCGGCGCACTAGGGCATGAGGATGTTGTTGACAGATCCGTATGTATATTTATCTTTCCGCCAAATCCATGTAGTAGTATATGGTAGTACTAGTAATTATCATACCTTTTGCATCTACTTCATAATTTTCGTACATACTCCATGCATGAACCGCGCCTAAACCAAACTTCTCATTACTCTAGGGAAAATTGTTATTTCTATCTATCGGTCGCGCCATGGAGCAGAACCAAATTTTACAAGTTACAAATTCAAAAGGAAAAGCCTGTCGTGTTCGCGTCGCACCCCACACGGTTGGTCCGGCACGCCACTCAAGGGGGAATGCGTGTTGTGTTGCATTTTCACTTACAAGTGGGACCGTAGTTGAGCAAACCGACTATCGACAAACCCCCACCCTGCCCACCGCGCGATGGCAAAGAAAACGGGAGCGAGAAGAGATGGTTGTAGCATGGACTCCAAAAAAATTGGTGTCAGATGGGACTCATGTGGGTGGCGTGTGTCGTACTGCTAGACGTGAATGCTACTTATGGCCCATGTCACCTCACTATATCGAGCCTATATCGAGGTGTTGGTTACGTAGAACAAATTTCGAGGAGTCAGTGCTCAGCCCTCCTCTATCTCTCTTTTCAGCTAGCCAGCAGATTTACGGAGCCCATCGTATGTTTGCTCACATGCGGTGCCACATGTCAGTGAAAATGCAAGAGGACCCATTGAACCTGCACATCTTTCACCTCGATGTGCTAGTGATGAAAAACAAATCCAATAAAGATCTTCGGTGGCCGCTTTTGGAGTTACTCAAGAGTAATATTCTATTTACAGTTTAACCCAAGATGCACATCACATGGCTTCAACTAGCACTCCATTTTCTTTCATGATATGACCTGGATGCTGGATGTCCCACATGTCGGCAAAAGGAGGAAGAACTCGACCAAATCTTCTCCGCATTTAGACTGGAGGAGTAGGAAACACGCCAAGCCCTATGCCTACATCATACTACGTACAAGCCCACCTCACGCAGTCACACTATCACCATATTTCTCGGCCTCCGTGTGACACCTAGCTCTAGCTGATCTAAGTAGAACTAACTATTGTGCTAGAATACTCCAATATTGGTTGGCTCTATGTGATATGGCGACTTCATATAAACGGATGCTGGCTATACTACTATGGTACTCACACTCCAAGAAGTGAGTCGAAAACCATTCATAAATTAAGTTTATGACATGCATATGCAAATGTACCATTCAGTACATACAACAAGTCATCAACACACAACGACAACGAGGATACATGTTGGATTATAGATTAGTTCCACCAAAACATTCTAGTAAATACTAAATTTTTCATCACACAACAAATAACAAGCAATGAAATGAACTTCGGCTCAACCAATCCTCCACATTGGAAATGCTTGCTTTGAACCATAGGTAAGCCTCTGGGAAGGGCCAGCTATTGTCAATCTTGAGACCAATGCAGGACTGATCATCCACGTTGAAGAGGCCTATATCAGGACGCACATTGTGATAGCCACGGTAGGGAACCATAGCAATGTCCAAGGTATAGATATAGTTGCTTCACATAAATGGTAGTAACATTGTGTCAATAGCATCTGGATCGCCTTTCACCATCATTGGATAGTTTTGTCCAAAGAAGAGCGAGTTTCCTCCAAGAGTATCAATACTAAACCAGGGAGAAGGTGTTGGCTCTAGCACACTAGTATCCATCCTAAATACCCTGCAATGGATGTTGGAATAGGTCCGGAGAGTGCGACCATGGGAGACAACACCTGCTTCCTTAGTAACATCAGCAGTGCCCTGTATACAGACAAGAAGAGGTGATCCATCGGAATAAGTTGCCAGGCACCACTGAGTATATGGGTCCTCATGCTCGTGATCATCATCATCGTCATATCCACCTTGGTTATAAAAAATTTCAAGTATAGGTGGTGGAATGTTCACAGGACCTTGGAAACACAAGAAGGTTAATTAGTAAAGGGAAACTAGCTAACGCGCATGCATGTGGATGAAACAATTATAATTACGGTGGAAGACAAGCGTACTGAAAGCATCCGGATTCCATGCAAAAATAGTGCCACGAGTGGTGGCATCAAACACAAGACCCTCGTATTGAATTGCATCACAGTACTCATCCATGTACAGAAATTGATTTTTGAGCAATACCCATCGAGGCGTGGGAGTAAGGATGGCAACAGGCTTGTCAAAGATAGCAACAACTTCATAGTTCGTGTAATACCAAGAGCGGTTGGGAACTCGACAAATTGCTATCTTCCGTAGACGACCGTCACCATGATCGTATTTGAACGTACGTAGAATACTGAGGTGCTCAACCTTTGGGCAGTCTAAGATTTTTGGAAGTGGAATCCGGTGATGAGTGTACACATTCACAAGTTCCCACTCGCAGTTGTGCCCAATATAAACAACCCAATCGCCATTTGCGTCTACCCAGGCCTTATCCTTAAGCGATGGCATCTTAACATCACACATATCATTATCAAGCGGCATCAACTTGCACAAGGCGAGGCTTCCGTCGTCTGGGCGCCAGCGAGTAGGGTCATTGTTGCTATCAAAACTGGCAGATCTCGGGTAGGGGGTCCCGAACTGTGCGTCTAAGGTCGATGGTAACAGGAGACAGGGGACATGATGTTTACCCTGGTTCGGGCCCTCTCTATGGAGGTAATACCCTACTTCCTTCTTGATTGATCTTGATGGATATGAGTATTACAAGAGTTGATCTACCACGAGATCGTAATGGCTAAACTCTAGAAGTCTAGCCTGCATGACTATGGTAATGAGTATATGCCTTTCCAGACTAAGTCCTCCGGTTTATATAGACACCGGGAGGATCTAGGGTTACACATGGTCTGTTACAAAGGAAAGGAATTTACATATTCGGTCACCAAGCTTGCCTTCCACGCCAAGGAGAGTCCCATCCGGACATGGTGCAGTCTTCGGTCTTCGTATCTTCTCAGCCCATTAGTCCAGCCCATGGCTAACAGGCCGGACGCCCGAGGACCCCTTAGACTAGGACTCCCTCAGTAGCCCCTGAATCTGGCTTCAATGACAAAGTATCCGGCACGTAGATCTGTCTTCGGCATTGCAAGGCGGGTTCCTCCTTCCGAACTGTACCTGAAATAGTCTTCGGACGTATCGATGTGTCCGGATCTGTAACACACACCCTACACAACCGTAGAGAGAATATAATATTTCACGAATCCAATCTGCTGACAACTTTTTGTAACATGATATCACGTCTGTCCGGTCATAATCTCGAACCGTTTTCATCTGCCGCTCCATGTTTCAAGATGCGGTTGCCATTGGCATGTCTTGTTGAAGCAGAGATCGTGTCCCCTTATTGCGGGATTCTCATCAATACGGGTATGGGTAACCCAACCGTGCTATTTACACAGCCTTGGTAATAGGCGAGTTTTATGGCGAGTGGGGGTGTTTGACATTCGCGGCCTTTATAAGGGGATAAGGATTCGTCCTTATTCACCCACGCCTTCTCCTTCCTCTGCCCATCCATTCTTGAGCTCCAGCGCCCAAGTTCTAGCTTTCTCTGCCCGAGAAAGCACTCCAACCATGTCCGGATCCGGAGCTGGGGGCAAGTGGATGGCCTCCTCCGTTAAGAAGAGGGATATCAAGGAGCTCCGAGAGGGCGGATACATGGCCTAGGAGATCGTTCATCGACTCCTGGCCAAGGGACAGATCGTCCCTACCCCCGAGCCTCATGAGAGGGTGGTGTTCCTCGCGCATTTCGGGCTGGGATTCCCACTCCAGCCATTTGTCTGCGGGCTAATGTTTTACTACGGGCTGGACTTCCATGATCTAGCCCCCAACTTCATCCTCAATATCTCAACATTTATAGTCGTGTGTGAGGCCTTTCTCTGCGTCCCACCTCACTTTGGCCTATGGCTGAAGACCTTCAACGTGAAGCCGAAGGTGGTGAGCGACCAACAAGTAGAGTGCAGAGGTACCATGGTGGGCAAGATGCCCAATATCACCTGGCTCGAAGGATCCTTTGTGGAGACAGTGAAAGGATGGCAATCGGGGTGGTTCTACATCACCGAGTCGCACGATACCAACTAGGCGGCGGCCCCCGAATTCCGATCTGGAGTTCCGATGCATCTCACCTCCTGGCAAGAGAAGGGCCTGACCTGGGGATCTTTGAACGAGCTGACTGGGCTCCAGACGTGCGTCCAGAACATAATAACCAAGAAGATCAAGCTTGTCAATGTGATCCAGGTTATGCTCATCCGCCGGATCCTTCTGTGCCAACGCCGGACCTGCTATTTGTGGGAGTTCGATCCGACCAAGCACCAGACGCTGCTAGAGCTCTTTGGCACGACGCACCAAGACATCTGGAAAGTGCTCTTCAAGGTCGGCAAGACACCTACACCTACGACCGAGGATCATGGGCTTAGCTTAAAGCGCCAGGCTAATTCGGTAAGCTTTTTCATGTTTTCAAGGCATAGCTTTTACTGGCATATTTTGAGGAAGGATTCTAAGCCTTCCTATCAATTTCTTTTAGGCCTGGACCGACATAGCGGGGTGGATTAATTGTCCAGCTCCGCTACCTGAATATGAGGAAACCCCACTCCCGACGAAGATGCTATTTTAGGTGCCTTATAATGTGCCGGAGAAGAAGGCCAAGACGACGGCCAAAGGGACCAGGAGTGGCCTTCGCCGAAAGGGTGCTTCGGACATGCCGTCCGAAGACGAGACTGACTCTTCGGCCATCGAAGACGACGACGAGGAGGAGGAAGAAGGTGGCTCCCCTCCTTAGGGGAGCAGGAAGAAAAGGGGGGCCTCCATGAATCTGGAGGCGAAGGCGCCCAAGAGGGGGAAGGGCTCCCTTGCGGATAACTCCAGATGGGATGTCGATAGCAGTCCGGAGCGGATGCCCCGGACCAAGCCTCGGGCTGCCTCATAAGTACCAAAAACCCTATGCACCTCCCAATACCCACTACAAAAAAGACACATCCGTGACATTTTGGGATGAACAAAAAAAATTTCTGTCATACATATGACACTTCTATGACGACAATTGTGACAAAACCCGGTATCATCATAGATGTGGTGGGCTCCTACTTCTATGACAAAAAATCATGACAGAAAATGGGCTTTTCGTCCTGGGCAGGCCGGAGACGCAGCTGCATGACATTCTTTGGGCCGTCCATGACGGAAAAAACCGTGGTAGAAGCGAGGGGGAGGAAAATTTCAGGGAGTTCCCGGTTACGGTGGGAGGTCGGGGCTGAGCGATGCGCGTTTCTCTCGTACACGTACGTGCGTGTGTGCGAGGCGTTGGCTCTAACTGAACCCGAGCGAGGCGTTGGGCTCTAACTAAACCCAAGCGATTGCACTGTAGGCTACACGTTACTGAACCCAAGCGAGCGATCGATCGATGGCTGTTAACTGAACCCGATCGAGCAATTCCTTCGCTACTGCTGCTAACTGAAGCCGATCGGTGATGCCTCTGGGATGAACAGTGAGCGTTGCGGGGGGGGGGGGGGGGTTTGGATGAAAAGTGAGCGGTGGCATTGCCTCTGGATGAACAAGACCCCGTGGTGTGGTGTAGGGCTGGATGAACAGTAGACGATGGAGGGGTGCCCGTGGAGGGGTGGTTGAACATGACCCCGTGGTGTGGAGGGCTGGATGAACAGTAGATGGTGGGGGGGTGCCCGTGGAGGGGTGGTTGAAACAGTAGCCGATGTAGCGGCGCGGTGGAGGCTTGGATGAACAGTAGCTCGTGAAGGCTGAGGAGTCGACGGTGGAGATGAACAGTATCCGTGGAGTTCCCGTTTGCGTACGCCACACCCTCCCGATGAACAGGACCCGTTTCACCGTAGCGCTCCAACACAAAGTCTGTTTCCTCCGTTTTGCGGTACGCCACACCTCCCGAATCAACAGACCCCCGTTTTCAACATAGGAGGTCCGTTTCGTCTGTTTTGCGGTACGCCACACCCTCCCGATAAACAGACCCCCGTTCGATGTAGGAGGTATGTTTCCTCTGTTGTGTGTAAGCCAGGCCTCGTTTCCATCGGCCTGTTCCGTCCAAGCCTCCCGATGAACACGACACGCATTCCATTCCGACCCAGTCGGTTGGCTCCCATGCGTTCCATTGCTCCGATGAACACGACGCATTTGTTGCTCCCATGAACACGACGCATTCCGTTGCCTCCCCATGAACACGACGAACGACGTTCTTTCTCCGTTCGACCCAGCCATGTACACGAGCCCTGACCGTATGTATGCGCGAGTAGCGTCGACCCCGCCGTATGTACATATGTGGCCGTATTTCTTTCTCGCACCCTGGCCGTTACGTATGTGTACATCTACGTGCGCGCCTCTACTACGACATGTACGTGCCTCTACTACGACACGTGTGCGCTCTACATCCACAGTATATATGTACATACACGTTCATGACCAGATGACAACGCTACGTACGCTTTGACCAGGTGGGTCCCGGACTGTCAGGCACATCCTTGCGTGCGAAGATGTAGCTGGTGGGTCCCAGCAGTCAGGGGGGCAAATCATTTTTTGCCCGGAAGCACTTCTTGCGTGCGAAGATGTAGCTGGTGGGTCCCAGCAGTTAGGGGGGCGAATCGTTTTTTTTGCTGGACGCACTTCCCTTGCGTGCGAAGATGTAGCTGGTGGTCCCAGCAGTCAGGGAAACGTTTTTTTCGCGAAAATACGATGACCGTCCGGTGGGTCCCCGTGAGGTGAGGAATCATTATTTTGCACGTAATAAGGAGGCACTTCCTTGCTGCGGCCGTGACCAGCTGTCAGCCTCTCCACATACAGTCCACGCCCGATGAAGTCGTTCCTTGACCACGTGACCTGCAGCCGCGAGAGTACCACGGCGGTGACACGAGCGATGACTAGGAAGGGGACGACTCGGAGCCGGGGAAGACGCCAGGCAAGTGGATGCCACGCGAAGAGCAGTACTAGGGTTCACTAGTTCGTTTGCGTGTGAGGCTGCTATCACCGCAGAATAACAGGGGGTGTGGTGAGTAGAGGGGCCTGCCAGCGGTGGAGTAGTAGGGGGTGAGGCCTCCGCGGCATCACAGCCGGCACAGGAGGCAGGAGCACGCGGCAGACGGCACTGGTTTGGCGGCTGGAGCAAAGACCAGAGGTGAAGAAGCACTACGGCCGTTGGATGAACATCGTACGGTCACAGGAGCTAGAGTCGTTCATATTGACTAAGTTGACATAGCCCTCCGTCCCCGTCAACTTGGTAGGCCCACAAGTCAGCCTCCCACTATGCTGGGTTCCAGCTGGCAGGGGGAATATTCATTTTTTTGTGCATGATAAGGAGGCATTTCCTTGCGTGCGAAGATGGCTGGTGGGTCCGACATGTCAGCGGGGGGCACGTTATTTTCATGAAATACAGAGGCCCTTCCGATGGGTCCCAGATGTCAGGTGGAGGAATCATTATTTTGCGCGTAATAAGGAGGCATTTCCTTGTGTGCGGCCGTGGACCCAGATGTCAGCCTCTCCACGCACAGTCTACTTCTGATGGTGTCATTCGTTGACCATGTTGACCACGCCGCGCCGAGCGCATCCAAGGTGGTGGACGACGGCGAGGCCCTGGACAGCAATGAGCGGAGATGGGAAGACGCGGGAGTAGAGTTGCAGACGGAGAGGTGTACGAGGGTTAACTGGTTCTAGTGCGGTGTGGTTTGGCAGTCGGTGAAGAAGAACAGGAGATGTGGAGGGGTGGAGGGATGTCCTGGCAAACAATGGATTAGAGCTTCATAGCGAAGCGTGCTAAGCAGAGCTGCTACCAACAGGAGGCGGGAGGTGGTCCCGGCGGCGCTGGAGGAAGAAGACGAGAGATTGAAGATGGATGCCAGTCGTTGGATGTAAATCCAACGGCTAACATTTGAGAATCATTTGTTGACTAAATTGACAGCGACTTGCGTTGGCTTCGACCTATTGGCCCACATTTCAGCCTCCAAAAATGTGGCACGTATTCAACCCATTTTTTCAGAATTTACAATCTTTTTTTTTGTGTGGTAGAATTTACAGTCAATTTGATCTTTTTTAGCTGGGCTGGGTGAACAAATAATGTAGTGTCCATGCGGCCCATTTATTTTATTTCCTAAAAAATTACAGGCCATTTGCACTTTCTTGAAATACACGGGCTGGGCTGATTCGAATTGTAATGTTGGGTTGGGCCAGCAATGTTATCAAAAAATAAAAAGGGGCTGAGCATTTTGTTATAAATATATTTAAATAATAAGTCATATTATTACATTCGTCCTTAAATCTTACCAAGCTTTTGTACACAATCACTAGGATTTTCGTGCCAAAACAATCCAGGATTTTATTTGTTAAGAAATTATTTTTATAAGTTAATAAGATGTGGGATATTGTTTTCTCACATATGTAAGTATCTGTTAAATATATGATGACAATAAAAATAATATATAATAACATATGAAATAATTTAAATATATATAATATAGTTAGAAGGGAAACATAAGTTGGACCTAGCGTTCCTATTCTTATATAGAAAAATAGAACAGACCTCTGCGTTTTCTTCAAAAAAATACATAAATTGGGCTGCCAAAAATAAAACCTCGGATGGGAGGTCCATAGGCCGGTCGATACATGACGGCCATAAGAAAATACAAACAGGCCTATGGACCTCCCATCCGAGGTCGTGGGCTGCGTATGTTAAAAATGAAAGCCTAGACAGGGCAGCCCAAAACCACGTCCAACACTTGCAAAACTTCGTCCCTCGTTTTCTCTGTATTTTCGCGCACTCGACATTGTGTGGGCATTTTAGCTGTGCATCATATGAAGATGTTCTATGCATGAATGTTGATCAGCATGATGTTAACTGGCTGGGAGTTCCATTTTCGGCCATGAATAAAACTTCCAACATGATGTTAACCCTGTTTGAAAAGGCCATGTTAATATAAATGCGCTGCCTCTGAAAGTTGCAGTTTCTTATCTGAAACTGAACTTGCAGTTTCTTATCTAAGAATCACATTGTCTGCACTTTTATACTCCTATGAAACTACATTTTTTAAGTGCTAAAAATAGATCTCTAGAATTCATAAAATACTTCATATGCTCAATACTGCATAACTGAAATTCAAAAGACATTCATATCTGAAAGTACTCTCAAAATACACACCACAAAACACAATTCACAACCTACAAATACTGACAACCCTAAGCTCCTCCTGACAATTCACAACCTGCCCAACTATTGGGCTGGTGGGGCAGCCCCATCCTATTCCTCGGTGGCAAACAGCCGCCCCGTGAGACAATGTGAACGGCGAGGGTGTACACCCCGGATATAACTTTCCCTATTTGTACTCCAACTCTTTCCGTTTCCGGTGTTAAGTTATATTTATTTCCTCGGGTTCGGATTTTGTCGCCGTGTGTTGTTATCGTTGTCATGCATCTCATATCATGTCATCATGGGCATTGGATTTGCATACGTGCTCGTCTCAGGCATTCGAGCATTTTTCCCGTTGTCCGTTTTGCATTCCGGCGCTTCGTTCTCCTCCGATGGTCATTTCTAGCCTTCTTTCGTGTGTGGGGATTAAACATTTCCGAATTGGACCGAGACTTGCCAAGCGGCCTTGGTTTACTACCGGTAGACCGCCTGTCAAGTTTCGTATCATTTGGACTTCATTTGATACTCCAACGGTTAACCGAGGGACCGAAAAGGCCTCGTGTGTGTTGTAGCCCAACACCCCTCCAATTTGGGCCAAAACCCACCTAACTCTGCTCCATCATCTAGATCGTTCGACCACGATCGCGTGGCCGAAAACCGCACCACATTTGGACTCTCCTAGCTCCCTCTATGCCTATATATAGACCCCCTCCTTCAAATTCGCGGTTCCACTCTTCCCCCTAACCCTAGATCCATCCACCGACACCGCCGGACGTGTCCGGGACGGACCGGACGCGTCCGCTCCGCCGCGCCCAGCCTCTCCCGCGCCGCCACGTGGCCACAGCCGCCGTCCCCGCCGCCGCGGCCCGCCAGACCCAGGGAGGGCCCCCGCGGCCCGAGCCGCCGCGCCGCCACCTCCGGCCCGCGCCGCCGCCTCGCCCGGCCCCGGCCCGGCCTATCCTCTCCACTCCGGCGACGTCGGTGACGAACTCCGGCGTGAACAGTGCGCGCCGACCCCGCCTCGGATTCCGCGCCGGTCAAACCCTAGATCTGGGATTGTTTTCTTACTAAGTCCCTGATATTCTCAGTCCATATGCACATGTTCGTAGCCCCGTAACTTTGCATCGATAGCTCCGATTGATGCATATATCATATCAAAATGTTCATCTCAGAGAGTACATCATTTCGTTCCATTGCATCATTTTCATTTGAGCTCATCTTGATGCCCGAAATGATGTTAGAAGTGGGCTACTTGAGTTAATTGTCAGATCTGCTACTCCGTTTAGCACTTTTGTCATTTTTGCCATGATTAATGGGTGCATGCTAGGCCCATGAGTTCTACATATGTTTTGTTAAGGGTTTTGCCATCTTTCCAGAGGTGCAACCCATGTATTTTTGTGATGTGTGTAGTGACTTGTGCAAGCTTGCAAAGTGGTGCACTTGATAATTCTGTTTTCAGGGACTTAGTGATTTCACTAAGTCCTGGAGCTGTTTATCTCATGATGCCATATGTTCTTATTGTTTCCTAGTGATCCGTGCCTATTTTGAGGATGATCAGTACGGATGTTTTGTTAATATTGTAGTGATCTATCCATCCATGTCTTTGGTTGCATTTATGGAGCACCCTAGCTTGAGTCAATCGAGCTCTACTTTTGCTACTTCGTGAATCTGGGCAGATTGTCAACTTGTTTGCAATTTTGCCGATGTTGTTGTAGTTGATCCGTGCTTGCTATGCCATTGTTCTTGCCATGTCTAGCTTGCATTTTCTGCCTTCTTGATGGGTGTATGCTTGTATGGCCATGACTTGCACTGTAGTGAGTACATCGAGCTCGTAAACATGCCTACTTGGGTTATATTTCAGCATGTGCCAGTTTTCACCAAGTCTGAAAACTGATTATGTTTTTGCTATCTTCACGTGCTTGCAATTGTATTTTCTGATCCCTTTCGGCTCAAGGTCACTAAGGGACTTTTGTTAAGCTCTTTGAGTAGCTCCATGCCATGCTTTACTTTGCCATGTTCAGGTCCTGTAGCATGTAGTTTTGTTGCTCCGAAGAGGGCTACATGATCTGAAATTCCAGACAAGTGTTAATTTCACTAAGTCTGAGATCTGTTTGTCATATGCATTTTTGCCATGCTTGTTTGAACCTGTTAATGGATGAATTGGCCGTAGCTCAGTGCTAGATTTTTGTTAAGCATCTTGTGTGCATCCCTGCCATGTATTTTGTTGTCATGTTTGGGTGCTGTAGCATGTTCATCTCATTGCATTTAGATGCCTACTTGCTGTAAATCGCAGACCGGTGTCATTTTTGAATCGGTTGCCATTTCCAAACCGTAACTCCGATTCCGGCGTTCTTTATATCGTTTTCAAGCGATTTCATATCATCTTTCCAGTGGATCACTGGGATTTCCAAGTTAAGGCCAGGTTCATGTATTTCCTGTCATATCTTGCGTTTTGCATCCCGCATCGCATCCCGCATAGCATATCATCATTGCATCATATCGCTTGATCCTTGCACATGGTTGATTGTGTCCTTGTTGCTTGTTTGTCTTGTTTGAGTAGAGACGGGAGACGAGTTCGCTAATGAGGAGCCCGTTGAGTTTGCTTTTGAGGATCCAGTCAACTCTGACAACTGTGTAGGCAAGATGATCATACCCTCGAAATCACTAGTATATTTGCTATGCTAGTTTTCTCGCTCTTTTGCTATGCCAATGCTACGATGCCAACCACTTGCTTGCAAGCCTCCCATTTTGCCATGTCAAACCTCTAACCCACCTTGTCCTAGCAAACCGTTGATTGGCTATGTTATCGCTTTGCTTAGCCCCTCTTATAGCGTTGCTAGTTGCAGGTGAAGATTGAAGGCCGTTCCTTGTTAGAACATTTATTTAATTGTTGGGATATTATTATATTGCTATGTTATCTTAATGCATCTATATACTTGGTAAAGGGTGGAAGGCTCGGCCTCTCGCCTAGTGTTTGTCCCACTCGGTGTTATGTTCCCGGATTTTTGCGTTCCTTACGCGGTTGGGTTATAATGGGAACCCCTTGATATTTCGCCTTGATTAAAGCTTTTCCAGCAATGCCCAACCTTGGTTTTACCATTTGCCACCTAGCCTTTTCTTTCCCTTGGGTTCTGCAGACTCAAGGGTCATCTTATTTTAACCCCCCGGGCCAGTGCTCCTCTGAGTGTTGGTCCACCTGTCAGCTACCGGTGGCCACCAGGGGCAACTCTGGGCTGGCCTACCCGTACCTAGACAATCTGATGTGCCCTGAGAACGAGATATGTGCAGCTCCTATCGGGATTTGTCGGCACATTCGGGCGTGTTGCTGGTCTTGTTTTAACCTGTCGAAGTGTCTTGAATTACCGAGATACCGAGTCTGATCGGAACGTCTTGGGAGGAGGTCTATTCCTTCGTTGACCGTGAGAGCTTGTCATGGGCTAAGTTGGGACTCCCTTGCAGGGATTTGAACTTTCGAAAGCCGTGCCCGCGGTTATGGGCAGATGGGAATTTGTTAATGTCCGGTTGTAGATAACTTGAACCTTAACTTAATTAAAATGAATCAACTGAGTGTGTTACCGTGATGGCCTCTTCTCGGCGGAGTCCGGGAAGTGGACACGGTGTTGGAGTAATGTTTGCGCAGTGTTGCTCTCTAGTTTCTCGCTCGCGCTTTGCCTCCTCTTCTCGCTCTCTTTGCGAATAAGTTAGCCACCATATTGCTAGTCGCTTGCTGCAGCTCCACCATATTTACCTTGCCTTACCTATAAGCTTAAATAGTCTTGATCGCGAGGGTGCGAGATTGCTGAGTCCCTGTGGCTCACAGATTACTATTACACCAGATGCAGGGCCTGATGATTCCGCTCCAGGAGACGCGTACGAGCTCAAGTGGGAGTTCGACGAAGACTCTCAACGTTACTATGTTTCCTTTCCCGATGATCAGTAGTGGTGCCCAGTTGGGGGTGAACGGGACCGTTGTCGCATGTTGGGTTCTCTTTTATTTTGGCGCCGTAGTCGGGCCATGAGTGTTTGGATGATGTAATGTTATTTATGTACTTGATTGACGTGGCGAGTGTAAGCCAACTATGTTATCTCCCCTTTTATTATTATATTACATGGGATGTTGTGAAGATTGCCTAACTTGCGACATATGCCTTCAATGCGATTATGCCTCTAAGTCGTGCCTCGACACGTGGGAGATATAGTCGCAATCGAGGGTGTTACAAGTTGGTAATCAGAGCCTTCCCCGACCTTAGGAGCCCCATTGCTTGATCGTTTTAGCGGCCGAGTTGTGTCTAGAAAAAAGTTTTGGGTCTTTAGGAATTATATATCGGAGAGATTAGGAATTCTTTTACTTCCCAGTCTCCTCATCGCTCCGGTAAGGCATCCTGATGTAGAGTTTGACTCTTCTCTTCTCAAATTTCACTAAATTTTTTTTAGGATCACGCGGGTATCTCGGAATCGTTCCGATGGTTTTATGATGAGAACATTGTCTTGGTGCCTCCTATTAGGGGTTTAGTGGAAGTGTCCCGGGGAGTTGAGCTCTGAGGTGTTGTCATCATAATTTTATTGTTGCAGTTCTGGAATACCTGAGTTGGGTACGCCGACATCGAAAATCTCTTTTATGAAGTTCGTTGGTGAGATAACCTCGACGCCACCCAGTACTGGGCGGGAGTTCAGGAGTATCTCCATAACTTGTATAACGGATGCTTTTCGAAGGTTGAGGTAGATAGTTTCCGAAGGTTTCTTGGTTATGTGTTGAAGGATGGATACAGCTGGATGTAGGAATTGCTAGTTTGGGTGAGATATTATGCTTCCCCTGTATCCCCAACACCTGATTGCATAACCGGAAAGGTTCGGGAGTTTCATAGGTGGGAATTCTAGTAGCTCTAGTTCTTCTTCCATGGATATTTGGTTTGAGATTGGGATTTCTTACCGATTATTCGTTCTTGATCCGTACCTTGTTGATTTATTTCTCTACCTTAATTCTACGTGGCTTCTCAATTTATGGATATGTGACCATTTCAAGAGGAATGCATTCGTTCATTTTGTTCGGATGTGAAGACTATATGTTGCAATTTTCATTCCGTTGGATTCAGCTTCAATATTTCTGTCAATGTGCTAATGGTGGTCAACCTCTTCAGGATGGCTCCTCCAACGCGCACGACTCCGAATCCTGATCCGCCACCACCTCCACCTCCTCCAGAGGCATGGCAAGCTGTGATGGCCGCAACCAATGCAAACACACAGCTGATCATGCAAATTCTTCAAGAGCGCAATCAAGGCAACAGGGAATCAAGGCAGCAATCAGAATCACTTTGCTACACTCAACCAGTTCCTTGCTAACGGGCCAAAGACTTTCAGCAATTGTGTTGAGGCAACCGATGCTGACGATTGGCTTGTGGATCTGTGTAAGCATTTCGAGTGCAGTAACGTCAGGCCTGAGGACTTTGTCAAGTTCGCTTCCTTCCAACTCAAAGATCAAGCTGCAGAATGGTTCCAGCAGTACAAGGATTCCAGAGGTGGACGTGTTATCACTTGGGATGATTTCCGTCGAGATTTCCGAGCTCATCATATTCCGAGCGTGGTTGAAAGCAAGCGTGAGGAATTCCGCAATCTGAAGCAAGGCTCTTTGTCTGTCTATGACTACAACAAGTTGTTCCAGAAGCTCGCCCGCTTTGCCAAGCAGGACGTCCCTGATGAGAAGAGCATGATATACCAGTTCAGGGGTGGTCTCAGAGAAGAAATCCAGCTAGCTCTTGTTCTCTGAGCCCTTGATACGATGAGTTCTACAACATGGCACTGAAGCAAGAGGCTGCTCAGTTGAGGTGTGATGCTTCCAAGAAGCGAGTCAGAGATGTACTCCTTCTTCCTCTACTCAAGTGGCCAAGCAGCAGAAGTATTGGCTTCCTCCTCCTCCGTTCCGTCAGCCGTATCAGCAGAAGAGCAAAGGTGGCAGTGGTTCTCCACCCACCCAACCCTGGCTTTCAGAACAAGACTTCGTCTCAAGCTCCAAGATCGAGTGCTCCGTATCATCGTCCGCTTTCAGAGGTCACGTGCAACAAGTGCCAACAGAAGGGTCACTATGCCAACAAGTGTTTCAACCAGAGGCGTCTTCCTCCTCCTCCTGACAGATCAGCAAGTACAGCTGTGGTCAAGCATAACCCCAAGCCGCCAAGGTCAATTTGATGAATGCAGCTCAGGCAGAGGACTCACCAGATGTGATCATGGGTAACCTTCCTGTTAATGATATTCCTGCAAAAGTTCTTTTTGACACTGGTGCATCGCATTGCTTCATCTCGAGACCGTTTACAAATAGGCATGATTTGGTTTCGCAAGTTTTGCCTAGTCCTTTAGCAGTTGTCTCTCCCGGTAAGCGCATGCAGGCTAACTCCATCGTTCCGGATGTTTCTATCACTTTGGGTGACTACAAGTTCTTGGCTTCTCCCTAACGGTTCTCGGTGACTCGGATATTGATCTTATTCTCGGATGGATTGGCTTTCTAAGCACAAGGCTCAGCTTGATTGTGCAGCCAGGCAGATTCAATTGACTCATTCGTCTGAGGATGTAATTGTCTTTGCCGCTCGGATATACCATCCGTCTGTTTTCTCTCAATGAGAAGGGTGAACTGGATGCTATCTCACAAATTCCAGTCGTTTGCGAATATCAAGACGTCTTTCCAGAAGAGCTTCCAGGAATGCCTCCCGCACCGGCCTGTTGAATTCGTTATTGATCTTGAGCCTAGCACGGAACCTGTGTGCAAACGTCCTTACAAGCTCGGACCTGAAGAGTTGAAGGAGCTGAGGAAGCAACTCGATATTCAAGAGAAAATGGGTCTCATCCGGCCTAGTTCTTCTCCATGGGGTTGTGGTGTTCTTTTTGTGAAGAAGGATGGAACGGACCGACTTTGTGTTGATTACCGTCTAGTGAACAAGAAGACTATCAAGAACAAATATCCACTTCCCAACATCAATGAGCTGTTCGAACAACTCAAAGGTGCTCGAGTATTCTCCAAGCTTGATCTCCATATGGGTTATCATCAGATTCGAATCCGTGAGCAAGATATTCCCAAGATGGCTTTCAGAACAAGTTTAGGTTCATATGAATACACTGTCATGTCTTTTGGTCTCGCCGACGCTCCTCCGACGTTCTCTCGCATGATGAACTTCATCTTCAACGCCTACACCAATGACTTCGTTTTGGTCTACCTCGACGACATTCTGGTTTTCTCGAAGAACAAGGAAGATCATGCCAAGCACTTGCGTTTAGTTCTTGATAAGCTCAGAGAACATCAGTTCTACGCCAAGTTCTCCAAGTGTGAATTTTGGCTCGATGAGGTTCTTTATCTTGGACATATCATCTCTGCCAAGGGCATTGCCGTGAATCCTGAGAAGGTGTCTGCAATTGTGAATTGGGAACCTCCTCAGAACGTGAAGCAACTCTGTAGCTTCCTCGGTCTCGCAAGCTATTGCCGAAGATTCGTTGAAAACTTTTCTAAGATCGCGAAGCATCTCTCTAATCTTCTTCAGAAGCACGTCAAGTACGTTTGGTCTCTGGAGTGTGATTATTGCTTTCAACACTTTGAAAGAGAAATTGATCACTGCTCCAGTTCTGACTCCGCCTGATGAATCCAAGCCGTACGAGGTCTTTTGTGATGCCTCTCTCCAAGGTCTTGGCGCAGTATTGATGCAAGAGAATAAAGTTGTTGCTTATACATCTCGCCAGTTGAAGCCTAATGAGAAGAACTACCCCACTCATGATCTCGAGTTGGCGGCAGTTGTGCATGCTCTGTTGACTTGGAGACATCTTCTATTGGGAAGAAAAGTGGACATTTTCACTGATCACAAGAGTCTCAAGTACATCTTCACTCAGCCTAATCTCAACCTCAGGCAAACTCGATGGGTCGAAATGATTCAAGAGTATAATCCGAGTATCGAGTATACTCCAGGCAAGGCTAATGTGATTGCTGACGCATTGAGCAGGAAAGCTTACTGCAACAGTCTGATTCTTAAGCCTTATCAACCCGAGCTTTGTGAAGCTTTCCGCAAACTTAATCTGCAAATTGTTCCTCAAGGTTTCCTCGCCAACCTTCAAGTTTGTCCTACCTTGGAAGACCAGATTCGCCAAGCCCAGCTTCTTGATGCTATGGTGAAAAAGGTGAAGATTGGGATTGCCAAGAGCCAGTCCAAGTACAAGTGCTACCGCCTTGATGACAAGGACACTCTTTTCTTCGAGGATCGTATTGTTGTACCCAAAGGTGAACTTCATAAAGTGATCATGAACGAGGCTCACAATTCTCTCCTCTCCATCCACCCTGGGAGCACGAAGATGTATCATGACCTCAAGCAAGCTTATTGGTGGACTCGAATGAAGCGTGAGATCGCTCAATTCGTGAATGAATGTGATGTCTGCAGAAGAGTGAAGGCAGAACACCAAAGGCCAGCAGGTCTCCTCCAACCTCTTGCCATTCCGGAATGGAAGTTTGACCACATTGAAATGGACTTCGTGACTGGGTTTCCAAAGTCCAAGCGTGGCAATGATGCTATATTCGTTGTCATCGACAAACTCACAAAAGTGGCTCACTTTCTGCCTATCAAAGAGTCGATCACTGCAGCTCAATTGGCGGAACTCTATACCTCTCGAATTGTCTCTCTGCACGGTATTCCACAAGTGATCTCTTCAGACCGTGGCAGCATCTTTACCTTGAAGTTTTGGGATTCTTTTCAGAAGGCCATGGGCACCAACATCCGCTTCAGCACAGCTTTCCATCCTCAAACTAGCGGTCAAGTCGAGCGTGTCAACCAGATTCTTGAAGATATGCTCAGGGCGTGTGTGATCTCTTTAGGCATGAAGTGGGAGGATTGTCTTCCTTATGCTGAATTCTCCTACAACAACAGTTTTCAAGAAAGTTCGGGCAAGGCCCCATTTGAAATTCTGTATGGCAGGAAGTGCCGTACCCCTCTCAATTGGTCTGCAACCGGTGAACGTCAGCTTTTGGGTAATGACTTAATCACAGAGGCAGAAGAAATGTGCAAAGTCATTCATGATAACCTCAAAGCAGCCCAATCCCGCTAGAAGAGCTACTATGATAGTAAGCACCGTGATTTGGCTTTCGAGATCGGAGATCATGTTTACCTCCGCGTCTCTCCTATGAAAGGTACTCGTCGCTTCGGTATCAAAGGGAAGCTTGCTCCTAGATACGTGGGACCTTTCAAGATTGTCAGCAAGAGAGGCGACCTCGCCAATCAACTCGAGCTTCCTTCAAACTTTGCAAATGTTCATGACTTGTTCCATGTCTCTCAGCTTCGAAAGTGCTTCAAGACTCCTGACTGCACCGTCAACTTCGAGGACCTTGAGCTCCAAGAAGATCTCTCTTATCGTGAGCACCTAGTTGCTATTCTTGAAGAGACTGAACGCAAGACTCGCAACAAGTCAATCAAATTTCTCAAAGTCAAGTGGTCACTCCATTCCGACCATGAAGCTACCTGGGAACGCGAGGATCACCTCCGTTCTGAGTACCCGGAGTTCTTTCAGTCCTAGATCTCGGGACAAGATCCTTTCGTAGTGGTGGAGTGTTGTACTCCAACTCTTTCCGTTTCCGGCGTTAAGTTATATTTATTTCCTTGGGTTCGGGTTTTGTCTCCGTGTGTTGTTATCGTTGTCATGCATCTCATATCATGTCATCATGGGCATTGCATTTGCATACGTGCTCATCTCAGGCATTCGAGCATTTTTCCCGTTGTCCGTTTTGCATTCCGGCGCTTCGTTCTCCTCCGGTGGTCATTTCTAGCCTTCTTTCGTGTGTAGGGATTAAACATTTCCGGATTGGACCAAGACTTGCCAAGCGGCCTTGGTTTACTACCGGTAGACCGCCTGTCAAGTTTCGTATCATTTGGACTTCATTTGATACTCCAACGGTTAACCGAGGGACTGAAAAGGCCTCGTGTGTGTTGAAGCCCAACACCCCTCCAATTTGGCCCAAAACCCACCTAACTCTGCTCCATCATCTAGATCGTTCGATCACGATGGCGTGGCCGAAAACCGCACCTCATTTGGACTCTCCTAGCTCCCTCTATGCCTATATATAGACCCCCTCCTTCAAATTCGCGGTTCCACTCTTCCCCTAACCCTAGATCCATCCACCGCCGCCGCCGGACGTGTCCGGGACGGACCGGACGCGTCCACTCTGCCGTGCCCAGCCTCTCCCGCGCCGCCACGTGGCCACAGCCGCTGTCCCTGCCGCCGCGGCCCGCCAGGCCCAGGGAGGGCCCCCGCGTCCCGAGCCGCGCGCCGCCACCTCCCGGCCCGCGTGCCGCCGCCTCGTGCCACCGCCGCCTCCGGCCGCCGCCGCCTCCGCCGGCCCCGTCCTGGCCTCTCCTCTCCACTCCGGCGACGTCGGCGATGAACTCCGGCGTGAACAGTGCGCGCCGTCCCCGCCTCGGATTCCGCGCCGGTCAAACCCTAGATCTAGGGTTGTTTTTTTACTAAGTCCCTGATATTCTCAGTCCATATGCACATGTTCGTAGCCCCGTAACATTGCATCCGTACCTCCGATTCATGCATATAGCATATCAAAATATTCATCTCAGAGAGTACATCATTTCGTTCCATTGCATCATTTTCATTTGAGCTCATCTTGTTGCCCGAAATGCTGTTAGAAGTGGGCTACTTGAGTTAATTGTCAGATCTGCTACTCCGTTTAGCACTTTTGTCATTTTTGCCATGATTAATGTGTGCATGCTATGCCCATGAGTTCTACATATGTTTTGTTAAGGGTTTTGCCATCTTTCCAGAGGTGCAACCCATGTATTTTTGTGATGTGTGTAGTGACTTGTGCAAGCTTGCAAAGTGGTGCACTTGATAATTCTGTTTTCAGGGACTTAGTGATTTCACTAAGTCCTGGAGCTGTTTATCTCATGATGCCATATGTTCTTGTTGTTTCCTAGTGATCCGTGCCTCTTTTGAGGATGATCAGTACGGATGTTTTGTTAATATTGTAGTGATCTATCCATCCATGTCTTTGGTTGCATTTATGGAGCACCCTAGCTTGAGTCAATCGAGCTCTACTTTTGCTACTTCGTGAATCTGGCAGATTGTCAACTTGTTTTGCAATTTTGCGATGTTTGGTTGTAGTTGATCCGTGCTTGCTATGCCATTGTTTCTTGCCCATTTCTAGCTTGCATTTTGTGCTTCTTGATGGGGGTGTATGCTTGTATTGCCATGACTTGCCACTGTAGTGAGTTGCATCGAGCTCGTAAACATGCCTACTTGGGTTATATTTCAGCATGTGCCAGTTTCACTAAGTCTTGAAAAACTGATTTATGTTTTTGCTATGTTCACGTGCTGCAAATTTATTTTCTGATCCCCTTTGGCTCAAGGTCACTAGGGACTTTGTTAAGCTCTTTGAGTAGCTCCATGCCATGCTACTTTGCCATGTTCAGTTGTGTTGTCATGTTTGAGTGCTGTAGCATGTTCATTTCTTTGCATTTAGATGCCTACTTGCTGTAAATCGCAGACCGGTGTCATTTTTGAATCGCTTGCCATTTCCAAACCGTAACTCCGATTCCGGCGTTCTTTATATCTTTTCAAGCGATTTCATCTCATCTTTCCAGTGGCACACTTGGATTTCCAAGTTGAGGCCAGGTTCATGCATTTCCTGTCATATCTTGCATTTTGCATCCCGCATAGCATATCATCATTGCATCATATTGCTTGATCCTTGCACGTGGTTGATTGTATCCTTGTTGCTTGTTTGTCTTGTTTGGGTAGAGCCGGGAGACGAGTTCGCTAACGAGGAGCCCGTTGAGTTTGCTTTTGAGGATCCAGTCAACTCTGACAACTGTGCAGGCAAGATGATCATACCCTCGAAATCACTACTATCTTTGCTATGCTAGTTTGCTCGCTCTTTTGCTATGCCAATGCTACGATGCCTACCATTGCTTGCAAGCCTCCCAAATTGCCATGTCAAACCTCTAACCCACCATTGTCCTAGCAAACCGTTGATTGGCTATGTTACCGCTTTGCTCAGCCCCTCTTATAGCGTTGCTAGTTGCAGGTGAAGATTGGAGGCCGTTCCTTGTTGGAACATTTATTTACTTGTTGGGATATCATTATATTGCTATGTTATCTTAATGCATCTATATACTTGGTAAAGGGTGGAAGGCTCGGCCTCTCGCCTAGTGTTTTGTTCCACTCTTGCCGCCCTAGTTTCCGTCATATCGGTGTTATGTTCCCGGATTTTGCGTTCCTTACGCGGTTGGGTTATAATGGGAACCCCTTGATAGTTCGCCTTGATTAAAGCTTTTCCAGCAATGCCCAACATTGGTCTTACCATTCGTCACCTAGCTTTTCTTTCCCTTGGGTTCTGCAGACTCAAGGGTCATCTTATTTTAAACTGTTGGAAATATGCCCTAGAGGCAATAATAAAAGCATTATTATTATATTTCCTTGTTCATGATAATTGTCTTTATTCATGCTATAATTGTGTTATCCGGAAATCGTAATACATGTGTGAATACAGACACCAACATGTCCCTAGTAAGCCTCTAGTTGACTAGCTCGTTGATCAACAGATAGTCATGGTTTCCTGACTATGGACATTGGATGTCATTGATAACGAGATCACATCATTAGGAGAATGATGTGATGGACAAGACCCAATCCTAAACATAGCACAAGATCGTATAGTTCGTTTGCTAGAGTTTTCCAATGTCAAAGTATCTTTTCCTTAGACCATGAGATCGTGTAACTCCCGGATACCGTAGGAGTGCTTTGGGTATACCAAACGTCACAACGTAACTGGGTGACTATAAAGGTAGACTACGGGTATCTCCGAAAGTGTCTGTTGGGTTGACATGGATCAAGACTGGGATTTGTCACTCCGTATGACGAAGAGGTATCACTGGGCCCACTCGGTAATGCATCATCATAATGAGCTCAAAGTGACCAAGTGTCTGGTCACGGGATCATGCATTACGGTACGAGTAAAGTGACTTGCCGGTAACGAGATTGAACGAGGTATTGGGATACCGACGATCGAATCTCGGGCAAGTAACATATCGATTGACAAAGGGAATTGCATTACGGGGTTGATTGAATCCTCGACATCGTGGTTCATCCGATGAGATCATCGTGGAGCATGTGGGAGCCAACATGGGTATCCAGATCCCGCTGTTGGTTATTGACCGGAGAGTCGTCTCGGTCATGTCTGCTTGTCTCCCGAACCCGTAGGGTCTACACACTTAAGGTTCGGTGACGCTAGGGTTGTGAAGATATGTATATGCAGTAACCCGAATATTGTTCGGGGTCCCGGATGAGATCCCGGACGTCACGAGGAGTTCCGGAATGGTCCGGAGGTAAAGAATTATATATAGGAAGTGCTGTTTCGGCCATCGGGACAAGTTTCGGGGTCACCGGTATTGTACCGGGACCACCGGAAGGGTCCTGGGGGTCCACCGGGTGGGGCCACCTATCCCGGGGGGCCCATGGGCTGAAGGGGGAGGGAACCCAGCCCATAGTGGGCTGGGGCGCCACCCCCCCAAGGGCCCATGCGGCTAGGGTTGGGGGGGAAACCCTAGAGGGGGCGCCCCTTGCTTGGGGGGCAAGCCCCCCACCCTAGGCCGCCGCCCCCCTAGTAGATCCGTCTACTAGGGCCGGCGCCCCCCCATGGCACCCCTATATATAGTGGGGGAGAGGACGGACTTCATACCCCAGCCCCTGGCGCCTCCCTCTCTCCCCGTTACGTCTCTCTCTCGTAGTATAGGCGAAGCCCTGCTACTGTGACGCCCTGCATCCACCACCACGCCGTCGTGCTGCTGGATCTTCATCAACCTCTCCTTCCCCCTTGCTGGATCAAGAAGGAGGAGACGTCTCCCGTCCCGTACGTGTGTTGAACGCGGAGGTGCCGTCCGTTCGGCGCTTGGTCATCGGTGATTTGGATCACGTCGTGTACGACTACATCATCACCGTTCTTTGAACGCTTCGCACGCGATCTACAAAGGTATGTAGATGCATCTGATGCTCGTTGCTAGATGAACTCCTAGATGATCTTGGTGAAACGAGTAGGAAATTTTTTTTTTCTGCAACGTTCCCCAACAGTGGCATCATGAGCTAGGTCTATGCGTAGTTCTTCTTGCGCGAGTAGAACACAATTTGTTGTGGGCGTAGATTTGTCAACTTTCTTGCCGTACTAGTCTTATCTTGCTTCAGCGGTATTGTGGGATGAAGCGGCCCGGACCAACCTTACACGTACGCTTACGTGAGACCGGTTCCACCGACTAACATGCACTAGTTGCATAAGGTGGCTGGCGGGTGTCTGTCTCTCTCACTTAGTTGGAGCGGAATTCGATGAACAGGGTCCTTATTGAAGGGTTAAATAGAAGTTGACAAATCACGTTGTGGCTTAACCGTAGGTAAGAGAAGACGTTCTTGCTAGAACCCTAATTCAGCCACGTAAAACTTTGCAACAACATTAGAGGACGTCTAAAACTGTTTTTTGCCAGCAAGTGGTTTGATATGATATGGCCAAAGTTGTGATTGAATGATGAATTGATCTATATGCGATGTATGAGATGTTTCATGCTATTGTAATAGAATCACGACTTGCATGTCGATGAGTATGACAACCGGCAGGAGCCATAGGAGTTGTCTTTATTCTTTTACATGACCTGCGTGTCATTAAGAAACGCCATGTAAATTACTTTACTTTATTGCTAAACACGTTAGCCATAGTAGTAGAAGTAATAGTTGGCGAGCAACATCATGGAGACACGATGATGGAGATCATGGTGTCAAGCTGGTGACAAGATGATCATGGAGCCCCAAGATGGAGATCAAAGGAGCTATGTGATATTGGCCAGATCATGTCACGTTTATTAATTGATTGCATGTGATGTTTATCATGTTTTGCATCTTGCTTACTTAGAACGACGGTAGTAAATAAGATGATCTCTCATAACAATTTCAAGAAGTGTTCTCCCCTAACTGTGCACCGTTGCTAAATTTCGTCGTTTCGAAGCATGCCGTGATGATCGGGTGTGATAGATCCTTACGTTCACATACAACGGGTGTAAGACAGTTTTACACATGCAAAACACTTAGGGTTAACTTGACGAGCCTAGCATGTACAGACATGGCCTCGGAACACAGAAGACTGAAAGGTCGAGCATGAGTCATATAGAAGATACGATCAACATGAAGATGTTCACCGACGTTGACTAGTCCGTCTCACGTGATGATCGGACACGGTCTAGTTAACTCGGATCATGTAATACTTAGATGACTAGAGGGATGTCTAATCTAAGTGGGATTTCATTAATAATTTGATTAGATGAACTTAATTATCATGAACTTAGTCTAAAATCTTTGCAATATGTCTTGTAGATCAAATGGCCAACGTAGTCCTCAACTTCAACGTGTTCCTAGAGAAAACCAAGCTGAAAGACGATGGCAGCAACTATACGGATTGGGTCCGAAACCTGAGGATCATCCTCATAGCTGCCAAGAAAGATTATGTCCTACAAGCACCGCTGGGTGAAGCTCCCGTCCCACAGAACCAAGACGTTATGAACGCTTGGCAGACACGTGTTGACGACTACTCCCTCGTTCAGTGCGGCATGCTTTACAGCTTAGAGCCGGGGCTCCAAAAGCGTTTTGAGAGACATGGAGCATATGAGATGTTCGAAGAGCTGAAAATGGTTTTTCAAGCTCATGCCCGGATCGAGAGATATGAAGTCTCCGATAAGTTCTTCAGCTGTAAGATGGAGGAAAATAGTTCTGTCAGTGAGCACATACTCACTATGTCTGGGTTACATAACCGCTTGTCTTAGCTGGGAGTTAATCTCCCGGATGATGTGGTCATTGACAGAATCCTCCAGTCGCTTCCACCAAGCTACAAGAGCTTTGTGATGAACTTCAACATGCAGGGGATGCAAAAGACCATTCCTGAGTTGTTCTCAATGCTGAAATCAGCGGAGGTAGAAGTCAAGAAGGAACATCAAGTGTTGATGGTCAATAAAACCACTAAGTTCAAGAAAGGCAAGGGTAAAAAGAACTTCAAGAAGGACGGCAAGGAGGTTGCCGCGCACGGCAAGCAAGCTGCCGGGAAGAAGCCAAAGAATGGACCCAAGCCCGAGACTGAGTGCTTTTATTGCAAGGGAAGCGGTCACTGGAAGCGGAACTGCCCTAAATACTTAGCAGACAAGAAGGCCGGCAAAACAAAAGGTATATTTGATATACATGTAATTGATGTGTACCTTACCAGTACTCGTAGTGACTCCTGGGTATTTGATACCGGTGCCGTTGCTCATATTTGTAACTCAAAGCAGGAGCTACGGAATAAGCGGAGACTGGCGAAGGACGAGGTGACGATGCGCGTCGGGAATGGTTCCAAGGTCGATGTGATCGCCGTCGGCACGCTACCTCTACATTTACCTACGGGATTAGTTTTAAACCTCAATAATTGTTATTTAGTGCCAGCTTTGAGCATGAACATTGTATCGGGATCTCGTTTAATTTGAGATGGCTACTCATTTAAATCTGAGAATAATGGTTGTTCCATTTATATGAGAGATATGTTTTATGGTCATGCTCCTATGGTAAATGGTTTATTCTTAATGAATCTCGAGCGTATTGCTACACATATTCATAGTGTGAGTACCAAAAGATGTAAGGTTGATAATGATAGTCCCACATACTTGTGGCACTGCCGCCTTGGTCACATAGGTGTCAAACGCATGAAGAAGCTCCATGCAGATGGACTTTTAGAGTCTCTTGATTATGAATCATTTGACACGTGCGAACCATGCCTCATGGGTAAAATGACCAAGACTCCGTTCTCAGGAACAATGGAGCGAGCAACCAACTTATTGGAAATCATACATACTGATGTGTGCGGTCCAATGAGTGTTGAGGCTCGCGGTGGCTATCGTTATGTTCTCACCCTCACTGATGACTTGAGTAGATATGGGTATGTCTACTTAATGAAACACAAGTCTAAAACCTTTGAAAAGTTCAAGGAATTTCAGAGTGAGGTTGAGAATCAACGTGACAGGAAAATCAAGTTCCTACGATCAGATCGAGGAGGAGAATACTTGAGTCACGAGTTTGGCACACACTTAAGAAAATGTGGAATAGTTTCACAACTCACACCGCCTGGAACACCTCAGCGTAACGGTGTGTCTGAACATCGTAATCGCACTCTATTGGATATGGTGCGGTCTATGATGTCTCTTACTAATTTACCGCTATCTTTTTGGGGCTATGCTTTAGAGACTGCCGCATTCACTTTAAATAGGG
This sequence comes from Triticum urartu, assembly GCF_003073215.2. NCBI lineage: Eukaryota > Viridiplantae > Streptophyta > Magnoliopsida > Poales > Poaceae > Triticum > Triticum urartu. Next base: position 234,383,418 of record NC_053028.1, read on the forward strand.
CTCTGTCGAAATCCGTTGAGACGACACCGTATGAATTATGGTTTGGGAAGAAACCTAAGCTGTCGTTTCTAAAAGTTTGGGGATGCAATGCTTATGTCAAGAAACTTCAACCTGAGAAGCTCGAACCCAAGTCGGAAAAATGTGTCTTCATAGGATACCCTAAAGAAACTATTGGGTATACCTTCTACCTAAGATCCGAAGGCAAGATCTTTGTTGCCAAGAACGGACTCTTTCTGGAGAAAGAGTTTCTCTTGAAAGAAGTAAGTGGGAGGAAAGTAGAGCTTGATGAAGTATTACCTCTTGAACCGGCAAATGGCGCAACTCAAGAAAATGTTCCTGAGGTGCCTGCACCAACTAGAGAGGAAGTTAATGATAATGATCAAGATACTTCTGATCAAGCTCCTACTGAAATTCGAAGGTCCACAAGGACACGTTCCGCACCAGAGTGGTACGGCAACCCTGTCTTGGAAATCATGTTGTTAGACAACGGTGAACCTTCGAACTATGAAGAAGCGATGGCGGGCCCGGATTCTAACAAATGGCTAGAAGCCATGAAATCCGAGATAGGATCTATGTATGAAAACGAAGTATGGACTTTGACTGACTTGCCCGTTGAACGGCGAGCCATAGAAAATAAATGGATCTTTAAGAAGAAGACAGACGCGGATGGTAATGTGACCATCTATAAAGCTCGACTTGTCGCTAAGGGTTATCGACAAGTTCAAGGGGTTGACTACGATGAGACTTTCTCACCGGTAGCGAAGCTAAAGTCCGTCCAAATCATGTTAGCAATTGCCGCATTCTACGATTATGAGATATGGCAAATGGACGTCAAAACGGCATTCCTTAATGCTTTCCTTAAGGAAGAATTGTATATGATGCAGCCGGAAGGTTTTGTCGATCCTAAGAACGCTGACAAGGTGTGCAAGCTCCAACGCTCGATTTATGGGCTGGTGCAAGCATCTTGGAGTTGGAACATTCGCTTTGATGAGATGATCAAAGCGTTTGGGTTTACGCAGACTTATGGAGAAGCCTGCGTTTACAAGAAAGTGAGTGGGAGCTCTGTAGCATTTCTCATATTATATGTGGATGACATACTTTTGATGGGAAATGATATAGAACTCTTGGACAGCATTAAGGCCTACTTGAATAAAAGTTTTTCAATGAAGGACCTTGGAGAAGCTGCTTATATATTAGGCATCAAAATCTATAGAGATAGATCGAGACGCCTCATAGGTCTTTCAAAAAGCACATACCTTGATAAGATATTGAAGAAGTTCAATATGGATCATTCTAAGAAGGGGTTCTTACCTGTGTTACAAGGTGTGAAATTGAGCTCAGCTCAATGTCCGACCACGGCAGAAGATATAGAAGAGATGAGTGTCATCCCCTATGCCTCAGCCATAGGTTCTATTATGTATGCCATGCTGTGTACCAGACCTGATGTAAACCTTGCCGTAAGTTTGGTAGGAAGGTACCAAAGTAATCCCGGCAAGGAACACTGGACATCGGTCAAGAATATCCTGAAGTACCTGAAAAGGACTAAGGAAATGTTTCTCGTTTATGGAGGTGACGAAGAGCTCGTCGTAAAGGGTTACGTCGACGCTAGCTTCGACACAGATCTGGATGACTCTAAGTCACAGACCGGATACGTGTATATTTTGAATGGTGGGGCAGTAAGCTGGTGCAGTTGCAAGCAGAGCGTCGTGGCGGGATCTACATGTGAAGCGGAGTACATGGCAGCCTCGGAGGCAGCACATGAAGCAATATGGGTGAAGGAGTTCATCACCGACCTAGGAGTCATACCCAATGCGTCGGGGCCAATCAAGCTCTTCTGTGACAACACTGGGGCTATTGCTCTTGCCAAGGAGCCCAGGTTTCACAAGAAGACAAGGCACATCAAGCATCGCTTCTACTCCATTCGTGAAAATGTTCAAGATGGAGACATAGAGATTTGTAAAGTACATACGGACCTGAATGTAGCAGATCCGTTGACTAAACCTCTCCCTAGAGCAAAACATGATCAACACCAGAATTCCATGGGTGTTCGATTCATCACAATGTAACTAGATTATTGACTCTAGTGCAAGTGGGAGACTGTTGGAAATATGCCCTAGAGGCAATAATAAAAGCATTATTATTATATTTCCTTGTTCATGATAATTGTCTTTATTCATGCTATAATTGTGTTATCCGGAAATCGTAATACATGTGTGAATAACAGACACCAACATGTCCCTAGTAAGCCTCTAGTTGACTAGCTCGTTGATCAACAGATAGTCATGGTTTCCTGACTATGGACATTGGATGTCATTGATAACGAGATCACATCATTAGGAGAATGATGTGATGGACAAGACCCAATCCTAAACATAGCACAAGATCGTATAGTTCGTTTGCAAGAGTTTTTCCAATGTCAAAGTATCTTTTCCTTAGACCATGAGATCGTGTAACTCCCGGATGCCGTAGGAGTGCTTTGGGTATACCAAACGTCACAACGTAACTGGGTGACTATAAAGGTAGACTACGGGTATCTCCAAAAGTGTCTGTTGGGTTGACATGGATCAAGACTGGGATTTGTCACTCCGTATGACGGAGAGGTATCACTGGGCCCACTCGGTAATGCATCATCATAATGAGCTCAAAGTGACCAAGTGTCTGGTCACGGGATCATGCATTACGGTACGAGTAAAGTGACTTGCCGGTAACGAGATTGAACGAGGTATTGGGATACCGACGATCGAATCTCGGGCAAGTAACATATCGATTGACAAAGGGAATTGCATACGGGGTTGATTGAATCCTCGACATCTTGGTTCATCCGATGAGATCATCGTGGAGCATGTGGGAGCCAACATGGGTATCCAGATCCCGCTGTTGGTTATTGACCGGAGAGTCGTCTCGGTCATGTCTGCTTGTCTCCCGAACCCGTAGGGTCTACACACTTAAGGTTCGGTGACGCTAGGGTTGTGAAGATATGTATATGCAGTAACCCAAATGTTGTTCGGAGTCCCGAATGAGATCCCGGACGTCACGAGGAGTTCCGGAATGGTCCGGAGGTAAAGAATTATATATAGGAAGTGCTGTTTCGGCCATCGGGACGAGTTTCGGGGTCACCGGTATTGTACCGGGACCACCTGAAGGGTCCCGGGGGTCCACCGGGTGGGGCCACCTATCCCGGGGGGGGCCCCATGGGCTGAAATGGGAGGGGACCCAGCCCAAAGTGTGCTGGGGCGCCACCCCCCAAGGGCCCATGCGCCTAGGGTTGGGGGGGAAACCCTAGAGGGGGCGCCCCTTGCTTGGGGGGGCAAGCCCCCCACCCTTGGCCGCCGCCCCCCTAGTAGATTCCATCTACTAGGGCTGGCGCCCCCCCCTTGGCACCCCTATATATAGTGAGGGAGAGGAGGGACTTCATACCCCAGCCCCTGGCGCCTCCCTCTCTCCCCGTTACGTCTCTCTCTCGTAGTATAGGCGAAGCCCTGCTACTGTGACGCCCTGCATCCACCACCACGCCGTCGTGCTGCTGGATCTTCGTCAACCTCTCCTTCCCCCTTGCTGGATCAAGAAGGAGGAGACGTCTCCCGTCCCGTACGTGTGTTGAACGCGGAGGTGCCGTCCGTTCGGTGCTTGGTCATCGGTGATTTGGATCACGTCGTGTACGACTACATCATCACCGTTCTTTGAACGCTTCCGCACGCGATCTACAAAGGTATGTAGATGCATCCGATGGCTCGTTGCTAGTTGAACTCCTAGATGGATCTTGGTGAAATGAGTAGGAAAAATTTTGTTTTCTGCAACGTTCCCCAACATTAACCCCCCCCCCCCCCCCGGGCCAGTGCTCCTCTGAGTGTTGGTCCACCTGTCAGCTACCGGTGGCCACCAGGGGCAACTCTGGGCTGGCCTACCCGTACCTAGGACAATCCGAGTGTGCCCTGAGAAAGAGATATGTGCAGCTCCTATCGGGATTTGTCGGCACATTCAGGCGGTGTTGCTGGTCTTGTTTTAACCTGTCGAAGTGTCTTGAATTACCGAGATACCGAGTCTGATCGGAACGTCTTGGGAGGAGGTCTATTCCTTCGTTGACTGTGAGAGCTTGTCATGGGCTAAGTTGGGACTCCCCTGCAGGGATTTGAATTTTCAAAAGCCGTGCCCGCGGTTATGGGCACATGGGAATTTGTTAATGTCCGGTTGTAGATAACTTGAACCTTAACTTAATTAAAATGAATCAACTGAGTGTGTTACCATGATGGCCTCTTCTCGGCGGAGTTCGGGAAGTGGACATGGTGTTGGAGTAATGTTTGCGCAGGTTGTTCTCTAGTTTCTCGCTCGCGCTTTGCCTCCTCTTCTCGCTCTCTTTTGCGAATAAGTTAGCCACCATATATGCTAGTCACTTGCTGCAGCTCCACCTATATTTACCTTGCCTTACCTATAAGCTTAAATAGTCTTGATCACGAGGGTGCGAGATTGCTGAGTCCCTGTGGCTCACAGATTACTATTACACCAGATGAAGGGCCTGATGATTCCCCTCCAGGAGATGCGTACGAGCTCAAGTGGGAGTTTGATGAAGACTCTGAACGTTACTATGTTTCCTTTCCCGATGATCAGTAGTGGTGCCCAGTTGGGGGTGAACGGGACCGTTGTCGCATGTTGGGTTCTCTTTTATTTTGGCGCCGTAGTCGGGCCATGAGTGTTTGGATGATGTAATGTTATTTATGTACTTTATTGACGTGGCGAGTGTAAGCCAACTATGTTATCTCCCCTTTATTATTTATATTACATGGGATGTTGTGAAGATTGCCTAACTTGCGACATATGCCTTCAATGCGATTATGCCTCTAAGTCGTGCCTCGACACGTGGGAGATAGTCGCATCGAGGGTGTTACAGAGGGATACAATGGCGGGGAAGCATCATCGGGCCAACTACTTTTCTCCTCTTGCAGTTGGGTTCGGTCGACGAAGACTCCACCGGCTCGCTCTGGCAGGACACCCTCACAAACGGCACCCTGTAGATGCTCGATCCTTCAATCTCTGGTGGATGCTCCATCTGGGATCGATACTCCCACCACCGCTCCCTCACGATCGGATTCGGTGAATCTGTTTGCTCCATGGCCCAGAGGAGCAGCTCTATGTACTCCGGCGCGACTCCCTCCGGGAGTATCGCCGCCTTTTCGCTCTGTTGCAGATATTTGGCCATGGATGTCGCCGTCGCCGCTAGTTGGTCCTTGTTGTCAAACCAAGACTGTATCTCCAACATCCTAGCTAGCTTCACAGGGTCGCCGTCTGCGATCCTCACGTATCGGTTGTACTCCTCCATCGATCTACTTCTCCACAGCACCTTCACTCGCCGGCGGTGGTTTTTGAATGGAAGAGGAGAGGAGCAGCGTCTGGTTTTGGATTAGAACGGGAGAGGAGCGACGCTGGTTTTGGACTGGAACAGGAGAGGAGGGGCGGTGGTTTTGAAATGGAAGAGGAGAGGAGCGGCGCTGCATTTTAGATTGGAACAGGAGAGGAGCGGCGGTGGTTTAAGAGGAGAAGAGCGGAAGAGCGGCGCTGGTCTTGGAAGTATTTTTTTTGTTGTTTTGCGTATTTTGGGTCAAAGTTTGACCACGTACTATATTTGACAAGCAAAATGTGAATGCATGTCACCAAAAATTGTATCGTTTGGTTCGTATCTGAATGTACTTTCAAATTATATTATTTTTGCAACGTATAACATATAATTTGTGTGCGAAAATCATGGTCAATTATGACCCAGAATAAAAGGGAGACTAGCTAATGTGGGGTCGCTTTCTTAATTGAAGGGTAAATTGATTTTGATTTTGATCCAGTCACAACGCGCTGGCCCTCTCGTCCAATCCTAAATCGCTGCCGCACGCTCCTCTCCCTCTTCTCCATTGCAAAACCACCTCCTCTCCTCTCCATCATCTCCATTCCTAAACCACCATCTCGCCTCTCCCTCTTCTGATCTTCTCCATTGCAAAACCACCTCCTCTCCTCTCCATCATCTCCATTCCAAAACCACCGTCTCGCATCTCCCTCTTCTGATCTTCTCCATTGCAAAACCACCTCCTCATGCACGTGGCCCGGAGGCGCAGTTGTCGTCATTTTGATCTGAAGCGCCAGATTATAACATATAACACGAAAAAATGCCACATGACAAGAAATCATAACCTCACTGCCCAAAGGAGACAACATGAATCCCGACGGACAAACTAGATGATGAACAAAGCTCAAATTAAAGATAAACTCGTAGAAAAGGGGTCCGTCGATAGATGTCCTAATTAACATAGCCGTATTGACCTAGATGGCAGCCGAGTAGTCACTATTCATGCATGTGCCCCCAATGACTAGCCCAACTCAGTTGTCGCTGTTTAACCCTCGAAGTGATCCGAAGCACATGACACCTAATTTTGCGAGATGACAAGAAACCTTTTTCTAGATTTCTCACCACAACTACAGCCATGTACAACACATCCTGCACGATATGTAGACGATAGCCAATCTAGGCGTGTCTGCTGGAGTCTGGTCACATGCATGGATGAACTGATCTTCCGTGTCTTGCAGGGATTGTCCAGGCACCAACATAGTACAACACTTCTCTAGTACTATCGCTCGTCTCCCTCTTCTATTAAGTCAGCCGACTTGCGGGGCCAGGGAGTGTGCCTATGGTCGGTTCTCATTTGTCGTCCCACATGTGTGTGCAAACGCAATATGACGCGCGTTCCATTCGGAGAGCAGCATGCCAGACCGACCGACCGTCTGGGGTGCGACGCGAACGCGACGGGCGTGTTGTATACTCCGTACATGTGTACCGCCGTTTTCTAGACGCATTGCTCCATGGCGTGGGCGCAATCCATGGATACAAAATTAGTATACTGTATACTATTCAAAAGTCAAGGGCGGGGCTTTTCCTGCGCGGTAGGCGGCGGGGCAGTTCCGCCTAGTCAGTTCGACAGAGACGCGAGAAGACGAGGGAGTAGGCTGCTGCAAACGTAGGGCTGTGTGATTTGACAATGAGTTACTGCTGGACAGGTGGGGCCCCATGATTTGACTTTCCATTATCATTTTAACTGCGGCGCTACGACCTACGTGAGTCTCCTGATTCCTGACCACCTCCATTAAGAAGAAAGAGATAGAGAGGAGTAAAAAAAATACACTTATAGCCAACCTTGTTGTAGTATGAGTGACTAAGTGATGACTATGTATGACATGCCAACATCAGATAGCCTAACGCTCCATGTTAAATCTCAAAGGGCGCGACCGCGCGAGCGACGCGATAGTCATGGTAGGCGCGACCATGATACGGGCTGCTGGCAGCCCTTGGATCTGAGATCAAACGGTCGCATGCTAAGTTGCTGAAAATTTGCAGAATAACCCTCCACGATAGGATATTCACCCATAGGTCTAGAATCATGCCATGCAACCATTCGATCTCAGACCCAAGGGCTCTCGGAAGCCCGTATCATGGGAGAATGGAAAGCCACTACCCTGTCGTTCGCACGCTGGCAGTTCGCTCCTACTCGTCCCCGCACGTCCTTCAATACTACGGCGGTTCGCTCCTAGTCGTCCCGTCCATTCACATTACGGTAGTTCCACTAATCCTAACCCTCCTCCCAAATCCATGGCATCCCAAATCTCCACGATCGGCGGTGAGTACAAGGTTAGAACCATCACCGGCGATGAGTTCGACGTCATCTACACCCGTTCTTCCGCGACAGTGAAAGGATGCCTTTCGCGCTTCAGACACAAGTTCGAAAACTCAGATGATGAGTGGGTCGCTGGGCTAGATGTTGAGTACACCACAGTCCTGGGACCAGAGAAGGATCTAAAGGACGAAGAGAGGAAGAAGCCGGCCATGGTCCAGGTTTGCGTACATAACGTTTGCTTGGTCTACCACATATGCCATGCCGACTTTGAGTGCCAGGATTTTAAGAACTTCCTCAAGGACAAAACAGTGAAATTCGTTACTGTAGACTTTAAGAACGACAGGGATGTCCTGCGTCGGATAGGTCTCGTTGTAGGCAACCCCTTCGACCTCCAGAAGAATCGGCTGGTGTCCTCTCGTCAGCCTTCAATGCTGACCCTGGCAGGAGCCATGGTTCATCCTTCGTACGATAAACTAGAGAAACCTCCATACACATTTCATCGTCATGCATGGCCGCGGAATGTACTAGATATAGACCACATCCACTATGCTGCAATGGATGGCTACCTTTGCTTCAATATCTACAAGGGTTGGATGAAGAGCAATAGCCAAGTATGCGGTTCAAGCAAAGAAGTATCGGCCAAGAGGAAGAGGGACAAGGACGAAGTCGAGGACGTGGACGAGGACTCCGGGTAAGGTGGCAGTGTCGTTGCTCATGGTGGTTCTAATGCAGTGTCTACCGGAATAGTTCCAAAGTTTAATTTCAGGTGTGCTTAATTTAATTTGAGGGGTTTGTTGTGCTGAGCCCCCAGCAGAACTTTGTTATGTTTCTTCTTGTTACTTTAACTCTTCAGTACGTACATACTAGTATTTCTTACATTTCATCTTTTAGTTGGTATAGTACTACCACTCGTTTCTTCACATTATATACGTACAATATATATGGCCAACATCATATAGCCAGCAGTTTAGATGTCAAAGAATTTCAGGGTGCTTAGTTTTGTCAAAGAATTCCAGGATGCTTAGAGGGTGCTTGGATCCAAGGGACTTATTTTAGTCTGACTAAAAATAGTCTCTTTAAGAGGCTAAAGTTCCAAGCACCCCTGACTAAAGAGGGGCTAAAACTAGTCTTGAGACTAAAATTTTTTAGTCAGGGGTACCCCTACTAAAATGTGGATTAGTCCTCTCTCTACTCATTTAAATCCTCTCCTTTAACACAGGCGAGTTCTGGATTGGAGGGTTTGGAGGATAATAAATGCTCATTAACTTGATTTTAGACTTTTTAGTATTTGGATCCAAGCATGGGTGAGGCTAGCATGTTTTAGTCCCACTACTTTTAGTCATGGGACTAAAACGTATCCACACACCCTCTTAGTTTTATTTGAGGGGTGGGTTGTGCTAGACACCATTATTGTGACTAGCCTTTTTAATAGTACTATATGCATAATTTGGTGACGAGCGCTCTCTATATGTACCACCTTTTTTCTAATTTCAAGTTTTGCTCCATGGCGCAATCCATCGATACTACTGCTGTACAAAAGTATACATTTATAAAAGGCTAGAGGGCGGGGGCAGTCTAGCTTGGTCGGTTTCACGAGAGGCAAGGGCCTTTGTGATTTGACGGCTCATTACTGCTGGAAGGCGAGGCCTTGTGATTTGACTGCTCGTATAAATGCGTCGACGACTTGATCGAGGAGGAGCAAAGAACCATGTGGTATACTCAAGTTTTCCACTGGAGTAGTACTGCGACGGAGGAGGACGAAACACGGCAGCCCAGTGCCATATGGCGATAAAAAATGATCTAATTTGCTAGTCATCTCATTGTTAGCATTGTTCTATTCATTCCCTAAAAAAAACCATTGTTCTATTCATGCCTCGCAGAGAACATGACACGTGCGGTGAAACAGCCGAAGCAAAAGATGAAACACAGGAGCAAAAGAAGAAGGAGGATTATCACCCCAAATGATCTAATTCACCGCGGAGTCATAACTGCTTCTTCATTGCCTCCACGACCTCCATCTACTTGCGTGTCTCCTCTACCATCTTCTTCATTCTGTCCATGACGCGGGATTTCTCGACGCGAGCCTTCATCATCTGTTCCACGGCCGCATTATGTACCTTGGCAGCAGCCGGGTGCTCGATGCGGAGCTTCGCCAACTCCTCCTTCTGTTCCATGACGAGGGCCTGCAGCATCTTCATCGAGGAACTACTATTGTCATGCAACTTCTTCCAGCCGGCGTTCTTCTCCTTCAACAGGTCGATCTCGTGGCAGAGCTTTGCCTTGTCCTCCTGAAGTCGCAGGATTTCACCAGTCGCCTTCTTCTCCGAGGCAATGCTCTTCTTCAGCAGCATCACCAAGCCGGCGGTTAACTCCCCCTGCTGATTGAGCTCAACGGGCATGTCGTCGAGGCTCTCCTTCAGCAACTCCATCAAGCCTTGGATGAACTCCTTCTGCTTATTGAGGTTCTTATTGAGCTGATGGGGCATGCCATCGCGGGATAACGACTCCAGCTCCGCCGGCTCGGCATGTTCGCCTCCGCAGCTAGGGCGCTCCTGGAAGCCATCGCCTGCCCATGAGAGATCTTTCGAGGTCTCTGCGGCGCGGCGAGCCCTCTCTCTTTTTTCCACAGCCTTGGTTGCCGCTCCCTTGTAACGAGTAGTTCTCGACCTAGAGCTCTGCTCACCGGCCATGGCAACGACGGACGAAGAAGAAGCACTTATGAGGAGGAAAGGTAGAGTAATTTTCGGTTAGTTAGTTCCCCTTTTTATAACCTAAGTACTAGCACTAGTACTAATACCTGCATAGTGGGAACACGTTCAGGTTTGGTACGTACTAGTAGGTGTGAGGAGGCTTTCAAATGTGATGGGAACAAGGTAAAGATTAATTGATGGTTTTGGTTTCGAGGCCTGAAACGGCTCCCGATGAGTTTAGCAGAAAAATAATTTCAAGTACTACACTGCTCAAATGCGTAAATATTATGTTACAGTCAAAAATTGGCGCAAAATACGAAGGAGACCAATGGAAGTACTACTAGCAACCCACGATTTAACTACTCGCATGCGCGCAGTGGAGTAATAATGTCTTTCTTCCACCCTCACGTCCACTCAATTTGCATGCGCCGTATTAATTGGCCATCAATGAAGTGAACGACTTTACACGCGTCAAATTATCACATGGGGTGGATCTTGGTACAAAATTGCGTCAGCCCGTGTACCCGCATGTGCGTGCGAGGGAATGAGTGGGTGCATGGCGTGCGTGCACATCTTCTCTTCGTGCATGTACCGCCAGTATAGCTCAGGGAGGACGAGTACATTCTTCTGGAACTAGCAACACGTCACTGTGATCAATCCACGCAAGGAGGTCATGACAATGCCTCCACATGTGCCACGTGGCTTCATGAACTGTAAGAGAGACATTGTGTAGCGTGCTATTGGTATTCTAATTTACGTGTTTTGCACATACTCGAAGTACTAGTAAGGTACACGTGCATTGCAACCAAATTATGAATAAATACCACACTATAGCATGTAATCTCTGAGTCATATATGCCTGATGTAGCCCTTCTTTTAATTCTTATAGTTCATCTCATTCAAAATCAATTAGTTTTTATAAAAAGCTAAGAACACGGGAATAGGAAAAACATGGGATTATAGTGGAATGTCGTCTTGAATCCTACAGGATTGTACGAGTGTTTGATTGTGCGTAGAAAAAACGCAGAATTCTTTCAAAGAAGTTTGAGTGGATGGGATGTTTCCTATGAAATCTAGTGCACATGAATCATATGGAAAAATTCCTATGGTTTACAATCCTACGAATCAAACAACCAAGATAGGAAAAATTCCTAATGATTAGAATCCTCCAAAATTCCTTTGAGAATCCTTTGAATCAAAGAAGCCCTTAATCTATTTTTATGATTCATGGAATTGTGTGTTGTAAAGCATAAAGTAAAAACAAATAATGGCAATTCAACTAGAAAAAAAGTTTGGGCAGTTATGATACGGAAGATTCTAGAACAAAAGAGAACCACTGTTGTTTTGAGGTTTGTGCATTATGCTTAAGTTCAACCATGGAGTCTGCTAGATTGTACATGTGGCAAAATCTGGTGGGGGCTAGAAGATGGTGCGAGGGGCCGAGTGGAGGGAGACTATGAAGGAATGCACAAGTGCGAGATCGATATTTAAAGAGAGGGGGCGAACACGTGCGCTGTTGTGCGCAGTAGCGGAGCCATGAAAAATAAATGAGCTAGGGGGCCAAGCATTGCTAATCCTTTACGAGGAGGGTCAATTCATGAACTTAAACCATTTTTAGCAGCAACTGTCTAATGATCACATTCATATTAGCCTCGATATATTGCGATGTTAGGGGGGAGGGAGCAGGGCCCTTACTGCCCCTTGTCTTCGCCATTGTGCACGCGTCTGAGAGATGAAGCGGAAGGCATGGATGATGAGAGGGGGACATTGGATATATAATTAATGTGGGTGTATTAGCTATATATGTTAATCCTATATAGAGAGGTATAGATTGATCGATGTGGATGTGGGAAAGAGGGTGAGACCTCACTGGATATATCGATTGATCGGTTTGTGTGGAATGCTATGAAAGACCTAGCTATATACACACATACATAGAGGAACAACGATCATTGCGCATGCACGCATGAGAGATAAAGAATGCCCGATATGATGGAGAGGGGGATGTGTGTGGGTGTGTGCCTTCATGGGAGACCGACCTGAAGAAAAAGATTGCATGCGTGCGATGGATAATGCCGACTGGTAGTGTGTGTGCATGCATGCACGAGAGAAAGTTAGGGGTACAATTATAAAGAGAATACTACCGTGTGAGTGTAAAAGAATAGGTGAGGTCATAATCAATGTAAAGTTGAATTCAAATATTTGAATTAGAGATCTTGAAGTTTGAAACCCATGCATGCATGAATATAACAGAGATCTGCACGGTGTGGTTTGGAAACGAGCATGTTGTAATGTATACACATTGAACAAGGTCAGACTGATTTGAATTTGAGATACCGATGGCAGACATCATTTGGCCATGTCGCATCTGTGCATGGACACACTATTCTAATTGGAGATGATGGGCGGCTTTCACATCACATATCTATATCTATACCCCTATATATATATATTATATTTTATATTTTTTTATATTTTGTGCGGGTAACTTTAACTTTGCAAGATGGTCGTTGGATGAGGCGAATCCGATGGTCCAAAGATGGCAAATTTGAGCACTACTCGCCATTGGATATCATCTAGATTCCACCAGATTTCGCCACATGTATAATCTAGAAGACTCCATGGTTGAACTTAAGCATAAGCACAAACATCAAAACACAAGCACTTCTTATTTGTTCTAGAATCTTCCGTATCAGAATTACCCAAATGTTTTTCTACATGATTTTCCATTATTTGTTTTTACTTTATGTCTTACGATGCACAATTCCATGAATCTTAAAATAGATTAGCTTTCTTATAAAAACTAGATGATTTTGAATGAAATGAACTATAAGAATTAAGCGAACATCTACATCATGCATATATGACTCAAAGCTTGCATGCTATAATGTGGTATTTATTCATAATTTGGTTGCCAAATCTCATGCGTGCAATGCACGTGTACCTTACTCTAGCGTAAATGGTGTTTGTGTGTGTTGTGCGTGTTGAGGTGCAAATTGTCTTTTTTTGGGTACACGTTAAGCTTGTTCTTCCAAAATTTCAAACCGCGCCTTGTTATGCCGAAAATTCAAGCTAGTGTCTCTGTCTATCGTGCTGCGAAACTCCCGCCTCTTCAACCCGTGCCTTGTTAGCCCGAAATATTTAAGATATATCTTTGTCTCGTTGTGCTCCGACAACTCCCTCCATCTCAACCCGTGCCTTGCTATTCCGAGATTACAACGCGCGTGAAAACTCCCACCTCCTGTGAAATCCCGACACGCGAAATGCCCGTGGTACCCCTGAACCGAAAGAACCGCCTCAAATCGGTGGGGGTACTTTCGTAACTTACCCCACATTTCGGACAAACGCGTCTCTAAGCCATGGTTCCCCACTGCCATCCCATCCGCCCACCCATTCGTACACCGAGGCCGCGAAAACCCGCGATGAAACCCCACACCCTGCTCCGTCCGCCACCCAACGGGAGCCTCTTCCCCGACGACGTCGTCCATAGCAACACCTCGACGTCCCTCATCCACCATACCAGATGAGGATCCGTCGTCGATCTCACCGTCGCTCCGGTTCAGCCACCCCGCCCCAACGTCCCCCTCGTCTTTCGCACCACCTCCATTCCCACACTGCCGTCTTCACCTGCACCACCGGAAGAGCATCATCATCACCATTTCCTCGGATGAAGTTGCGGCCTAATCGGCGCGACCAAAGACGTTGTACACTAATCGCCGCATTTTCTTCTTGATTCGATCTCACGGTGCTACCGGCGCTTGGTCCCGAGCCGACACGGCATGGCGCCATCCACGGCGGCGTCGCCGGCCACTTCCTCCACGGCGTCGCTCCCTCGGCGGCGACGTCCACATCAGTAGGAGCTGCTGCTGCTTTAGCTCTCGCTCGCGCTGCTGCTCTGCTCTTGCTCTCGGTCCCCTGCCTGGTCTGCTCTTGCTATTGCTCTTGCTCGCGCTGCTGCTCTCGCTCTTGCTCTTGCTTGCGATGTTGCTCCGATTTAGCTACACTTCAGTCGACTGAATCGACTTTTGGGTCAGTCGATTTTCAGGGGGTGGGGGGCTCGCCGGGGTGAAGGAAGAACCAGCCGCAGCGGGGAGGGGGGCTCGCCGGAGAGGTGCCCCACTATCTATCTTAGGTATCAGGATGGAGCGGTGGTCGCCGGCGGTGGCGGGGCATTGGCGGGGCGGTGGCAAGGGGATCGCCGGAGAAAAAGCTCGGCACGGAGGGGGGGGGCTAGAGGGATGGCCGGGGCGGAGGCGGACCGGTGGTGGGGAGTGTTTTCGGGGCGGGCAGGGCGGCGCACCGCCGGCCACGGGCGGCGGGGGGCTGCTGTTTGGCCAGTGGTGGCTGGCGGCTCAGGGGGGTGGAGGTTGAAGATGAACCTCGGGCCCTTGATTTCATATCCAACGGCTACAAATCGACTGACCAGAGATGAAAAAGTCAGTCGACCGACGTGTAGCCTCACCTTGCTAGTGCATTCAGTTTCGACAGCAAAAATTCAGTTTCGACAGCAAAATTCAGTTTCGATAGTTAAGTTCAGTTTCGACAGTTAAATTCAGTTTCGACAGTTAAGTTCAGAGATGAGCGGCTGATGTATTTTACATCTAGCACTTTGTGGTTATGTATTTTACGTCATGTATTGGAGATGCTATTAGAATTCCACTCAGGTTAATGTTGTTCGTTGTCTCTCTTGTCCTGCTTCAGCCTCGGCGTCATACAACTCACCGGAGCTGCTCCAACGACGAAACCCTCCATCACAGCGGAGCAGTACCTCGGGCTCCATCTCCAGACGCCTAAGATCTTCTTCCCCTCCCCCGATAGCCAAGTCAGCCGGAGCATCATCACTGGCCAACCCAATCATGCTGAGATCGACATGGCTTCGCCAAAGAGGTTGTACACTTGTTGCATCTCTTTTTTACTCTACATGTTATATATATTGTCCACTAAGCACTCGTAGTAATGGGAAATACGATTATTTTATCCTACTATATGACAAGCAATGAGGTACCAGGCAACTTAGCTATCCGTGATGGACTCTCTTGAACGCCATCATTATTTATCTCTGCGCGTTTGAGCTGTGCATTTGTCGATGGGCCTGGGAGTTGAGCTAGTATGGCAGTGGCCTGGGTCCAAAGTAATAGAAGTAGCACAAAAACATTTTTTTAGTGTAGGATTTTCCTTGCTCAAGCCTGCCTACTAGAATCGCGAGTGCTTGAAAGGAAAAGTGAATGAAAAACATCGGAATTGGAAAGTTTCCTATGGTACTACTGTTCATGAATTTGGTGCAAAGGAATGGTGCAAAGGAAAACTGTAGGATTTGTTCCTTTAGTGTCTCCTTGAAAGAAAAACCGTAGGAATTCTAATTTCCACTTCTCCTCCTTTTCATATTCCTATTCATCAAGCACAAGACTAAGAGATAGTAGCATAATAGCATTATAACCGTACATTTTCTTGTGGTTTGACTTAATCTCACCATGCTTTTTTGCATCGTGTGATCTTCCAATTGTTGTGAATCAAACACCCAGATTGGCAGAAATCCTGTGTTTTTAAATTCTCTATTTTGCACGTGCATTCCTATCCTATTCCTGTCTATTTCCTATCCCTGCATTGTTAGAATCCTCAAATTCAAACAAGCCCTTACTCAATTACTTCTGTTACAGATATGTGTCAAAGAAAACCTTGTGTGGTTTGTCCTGCTCCTGCGGCGCTATGTTCCACCCCAGCTCAGCTGCTCCAACGACGGAAGGGTTCACCAAAGCAGGGATCCGCTCTCCAGACTGTCTTTCGCCACCTCAGATCTTCTTCCCCGCCGCCGGCAGCCACAGCAACTGCATTACCATCATCAACTGAGCAGATGACCTTAAGGACTACACGGGTCCACAAGAGAGGTCGCACTCTTCCGTGTCTGCTTACGTTATGCGTCGCTTAATATGATGACATGCTACATTATCGTCGTCTTCACCTATTAGACTCCGAGTCAGGTCCAAACTAATGCTGAAACTTGAGTTTTTAAATGGTTGTGGGGTACATATTGGGGCAACAATCAGTACTATCTGTCTACTATCTAGTTAATCTCCGGTGTCTACTATGAGTTTCATGTTGGGTGCAAACAAACATTAAACGGGCCTTGCGTGGCAATAAAATTTAATGCAGACGTCGTTCCATGGTGGGCGCAAAGACAGCCCCCCTCCACCCATTTCGGATCATAATCAAGAGGAAGATAACTGTTCTGAGGGGGATTCAGAAGGAGAAGACCACTCCTATTTACCCCATGAGGTCTTCGCTCTAAATTGGCATGCTGATGTTGGTAATATCATGTATATGGTGCCTTGCATTGCTTACTGTATACATTAAAGATGTCATCTGCTTAGTTTAGACATGCTTTGTGTCAATGCCATCTGTTTAGTTTCTTTATCGTATATGTGAATCATGCAATGCCATCTTGTCTAGCCAGGCATCATATATGTGAATTTTGCAATGCCACCCTAGTTAGCCAGTCATCTTATATGTGAATTATATCATGCCATCATTTTTTTATTACATGTTAAATTTGTCAACAATTTTAGTACATTCAATTATTCTTCCTGTGCATCAGCCATTCGGCACGGTCATGGAAAAATCTGGAGTAGAAACAAGGTCTTCATAGCAGACAATGCTATCTGACGAAGTGCATGTCTTGCTGGTTACCGATAGCTCCTTAGAGGACGATACAGAGACAGATGACCAGTCATATCCCCCCCCTCCCCGAGGTGCATGCCCTAACTTGGCAGGGTTATGTTGCTCATATCGTGTGTATGGTATCTTGCATTGCTATGTCATTTGCTTAGTTTAGACATGCTTTGTGTGAATGCCACCTATTTAGTGTTTAATTACGATATATGTGAATTATGCAATGCCATCTTGTTGCAAGACATTATATATGTGAATTATGCAATGTTATCTTGTTGCAAGGCATTATGTATGTGAATTATGCAATGCCATGTTGTTTAGGCAAGCGTCATATATGTGAATTATATCATGCCGTCCTTTTTTTGTATTTCTCATTGCTTTTGTCGACAATGTTTGTATATTCAACTGCTCTTCCTATGCATCAGCCATTTGAATTGGTGATGGAGAAATCTGGAGTGAAAACAAGGTCTTCAGAGAAGACAATGCTACCTGCTGAAGCAGATATCTTGCTGGTTAGAGATAGCTCTTCAGAGGAGGATTCAGAGGCAGATGACCAGTCCTATTATCCCCCTGAGGTGTATGCTCAAACTTGGCAGGGTTATATTACTCATATAATGAATATGTTGTATTGCAATGCTTAGTTTTTACATCATATACACAATATTGAATGCCATCTCCTTAGTTGACACATCATATATGCGATTGCCCTCTGCTCACTTCCTTAGTATATAAATCATATATTTGAATTATGTCATGCCATGATGTTTACATAGACAGCATGTATCTGAATTATGGAATGCCAACCCATTTTCTAAAGACATAATATAGTTATATCATCTCATCATGTTTACATAGTCATCATATTTTAAATTATGTCATTCTATCCGTGAATTATATCATGCCATCATGTTTCCATCGACGGCATGTTTGTGATTTATGGCATGCCAACCACTTTAATAGACACATCGTATAGTTATATCATGTCATCCTGTTTACATAGTCATCATATTTTGAAGTATGTCATTCTATCCTATTTAGTTAGCCATCATACATGTGAAATTGTGTCATGCTATCCTGTTTAATTAGCCATCATATATATGAAATTATGTCCTGCTATTCTGTTTGCTTAGACAACATAAATGTGAATTATTTCATCCCCTATTTTCTTCCCTACTATCCATTACACTTGTCTATCTTACAATGTCTGTACATTCAATTACTTTTCTTGTTTATCAGCCATTTCAATTGGAGGGAGTGATGGCAGTATCTGTGGGAGTAAAAACACGGTCTTGAAAAAAGATCGTGCTACCTGTCGATGCAGATAGAACCACGGTTGTACTTGCCCAAGAACCAGCCCCACCATACATAACCCACACTCATGCAGATTGTACCCCTACCAGTTGGACAGATAACCAGCTACACCCCTTCTAACCCCAACCCCAGCAGATAGACACCCAGTTCCTGTTGGCACAGCACCGTCTCCACCACAGAGCACCCAAACACGAGCAGTTAGTAAGGCAACTACAGTGCCCAAATCACGAGGACCACCACTCCGAACCCGAAGTCAACGCATAAAGGAGAAGAAGAATTGTTCTCAGGTCAGGTTCCGTAGTTATGGTTCACACTACTTTGCTCTTGCATCACTGTATTTACTGATACCAACTAATTTCAAATTTGAAGGATGCAATTGAAACTCCAATGGCGCAACAGGTATGTTTTAAACCTGTTTCTTCAACGTGTTTGGCTGTTTGCTGTTGTAACTTGCTCTATGTTGATTTTAGTTTCAATTGAATAAACAGTTATGTTCTCATGCCATGCACAGTAGAAGTGTTGTTATTGCTATGTAGTTTTCCACACTTATATTTTGTCTATGCTGCTTTGTCTTAAATAGATATGATTCGAACTGTATCTATCTTGATTTGGCAACATAAACTAGAATGATATAGACCATACAGTGACCATACTACATAGATATATGTTTGTTTCATGCTGTTATCTTGTCCACCTTACTACTGAACTGGTTTACCAAAATGAGTTTCATATACTACATTGTAAACCTGAGATGTGTTTGTTTGTTTCTCTTTTAGAACGCGGATAAAATATTGGAGAAGAGTACCCTGTTATGCAATGGTAAAGGAAGTAATGCAGATAAGGTTCAAGATAGTGAGACATCCCTGTTGGTCTCCAAGAAAGCTGATAAAAACTATATTGAAGACACTGAGACAACCCCAAAGTCCTGTCTTGATGTAGTGTTCGAGTTACTGGCTACAAGTGCTGGCACCAGCTCTTCGAACTCGTTGCCTGAATCAGTTCGGCTTCTTGAGTCTCAACTTCAAGTTGAAAGACATCGATCAGATGTTATGCGACAGGAAGCCGAAGGACTGAGGAAGTCCCTACAGAATTCAGATGCATACTTTCTGGTACAACAGCAAGCGCTGGAGGACTTAAGCGCCAAACAAGAGAAAGTTAATAAGCTTGCTAAGCATCTTGCCAACATTATGGGTACCCAGGATATTGTTTCTTGAGCTCTTCTAAAGTGGTTTCAGTTCTGAACTTGTTTTGCTGCGGCGTTTATATGCTGATGTGTTCCCTATTTTTGCACTGGTGGCGAACTTTGATGCCCAGTGGATGTAATATGTGTAATAGCCATGATAGTCTCGTGTAAGTTGCTTGCTTATTTATTTCCTTGTTGTCTTGTTTATTTGTTTGCTTGTAGTCAGTGTAGTTCTTTTTCTGCGGTTTGCTAGTGGCTGCAATAACCTATTTTTTAAAACTAGGCCACAATAACCATGGGCTAATATTTACTATAGTGACACTGGGCCTCCTACGGACCGTATAAACAATGGGCCTTCTACAGGCCGTAGAAACTATGGGCCTTCTACGGGCCATAGAAACAATGGGCCTTCTACGGGCCGTATCATCAATGGGCCTTATACGGGTCGTATGATCGATTGGCCAAACATGGGCCAAACAGACCGCATTCTGGCCGTAAATGGGCTAGATTTGGAATCGTCCGTTCATGGGCCGACCATAACGGGCCATCGTTAATAAGCCGTATTTGGTGACGCCATGAAAACAGCCCAACGTATTAACGAACCACAAACGGGCCAACTATAACCACGGGTTGAATTTGCCCCACAAGCAGAAAATGACAGTAACGGGCCGTAAGTAAAAGAATGCTGGAAAATAGCCCAAGAATAAATGGGCTCTGAGAAGGCCGAAAGATAACATGGGCTAGAAACGGCCCAACGGAATAACAGGTCCTTAATGGGTATAAAGTGATACAATGTTCTTTATAGGCCAGTTTCACCACGGGCCATTAATGGGTGTAAAGTGATACAGTGTTCATTACGGGCCAGTTTCACCACGGGCCGTTGATAGGCCAAGAGTTACATAGGGCCTCTTATGGGCCGAAAGACGTCATGCGCCATACATGGGCCAGAAGTGAAAACGGGATGGAATCATATTGGATGGCCGAGATGACGCTACTGGGCCTAATTCGAATAGGGCGTAACAGGCCTTGGGTTAGCGGGCTATAAATGGGCTATATGCGAACAGGCCGTTAACAGGATTTCCATGGGCCAGCCCGCCACCTTTTGACCAAGTCAAACGGATCGACCTTTTCACAGGAATGGGCCTCTGTTGGGCCGTGCCACGTGTCGATGTATCATAGGCGCCTTCTGTCCAATGAGTGGATGGCATCTGTCCCAGCGATAAGCCGACACGTGTTTCCTCCAGCCAATGATGATTTTACACATGGAAAATCCCCATTGGTCGGGGCTGTTAACGGGTTATCGGATCCAAAACCCGACCCGATAGCTTAACGGCGTTCCATTACAGTGGATGCCACGTGTCGGTCACCCTTGACGAAAGCACTTCTATGACGCGCGATTTATCATCATGGAAGTGGAAACTTCCGTGATGATAATTTTGGTAATGTCATGGAACACTTCTACGACATCACAGGTATGACTATCTTGATTCTATCATAAAATCATCATGGATGTACATGCATGACAGAAAACGCGACTTGCTGTGACAAACACATATCATCACGGAAGTGTATTTTTTTGTAGTGACCTGGCCTTTCCAATTTATAATATTAATATGTTTAAATCATGCCATTACAGTCTGGCCCACACGGCTCCCCGCGATCCTCGATAGAGGGTTCGCTAGACTCAAAGGAGATGGCAAGTATGTCTATGCCGCCTGCTCACTCTGTCTCGCCCAAGGGTGATGACGAGGTGGTGTCCCAAAGGACCTTCCCAGACTGGGGGGAGATTTCGGAAATCGTCAGGGTGGCGCCCCAGGATGACTCCTCGGTTGCCGGACACATGGGGGAAAAAGCCCCATGGCTACTAATGATGGGGGCCAAGTTCCATTCAGCCCTCAGCCGGACACCATTCTGGAGACCTTCACGGCTCCGGAGTCCAGCGAACGGCCTTCCCCAACAGGAGGAGGTGTGCCTGTTCCACCGGTGACCTTTGTCCACACAGAGGCACCGGATACTCTGCTGGAAATGCTACGAGGAACCTCCATTGTGGATGAACACCGTGTCCTTATGGGTACGGTGATCGAAAAGGTTCAGTCCGCCAAAAGCGGACTGACCGAGGCCTGCGCTAGCCTTTTAACAGGCTTTGAGGTAATAATTGTAGAAAGAATATCACAGTGTGTACAGTAGCCCCTGATGCTCTGTTCGGTGTTCAGAAAGAAAAGGCCGAACAGAGGATCAAAACAATTTTTGCAGGAGTCCAACATAAGATGTCTATGTGAATAAGCAGGCGTCGCTGCTGGCTGCTGCCGCTCATACTGTGGAGGTCTCCGGCCTGAAGCAGAGCCTGGAGCGGGCCAACGAAGAGCTCGGCCTCGTGAAGAAGCAGTTGGAGGACAGCCAAGGTATGCAGTAACCTGCGCATATATTTTAGGAAGGATGAATGTTTCGTGCTGACTAAAGCGTCATGAAATTTTGTTAGGGGCCACGGCCGACGTGGTGGCCCTCAAGAAGGCGTTAGCCGAGGCCGAGGACAAAGCGGCCAAGGAGCGCGCCATGTGCGAGAAGCACGAGGCCCGGGTCGGCGAGGTCCAGCAAGAGCTCCAGGATGCCATCAAGAAGTACGAGTCCTTCGAGCGTGATTCTAAGACACAAGCGTCCGAACTTGTGAACGCCCGCCGGAGCGCACAAGAGGCTCGAGCCGAGGCCCAGAGCGCCCTTCAGGAGATCCAAGCGGCCAAGAAGATCGTGGAGGGTAAGGCTTTCATTATGCAAAGCAAAACTGTGAAGGAGGCATTTCTTTTACGTACCCGAATTTGGAGCTCTCCAGGGGTGTTTACGGATTTGCCGCACAATATATCAGACGCTGCTGAGTTCTATCAAGCCGAAGAAGGGAGTTCTGCGGAGAAGCTGTTCTGGTCTCAATATCTTGGACCCGAACATCCGGTGTCCTTCAGCAACCAGCTGAAACCGCTGATCGAGCTACACAAGGTGGCCGAGCTAGCCATGAAGGAGCTGATAGTCCGACTATGGCCTGCCGCGCTGATACCCAGCCGCTACTTCGGACTTATAAAGCAGCCTTTTGATGCCTGTGTAACACCCCGGATGTAACTTTCCCAATTTGTACTCCAACTCTTGCCGTTTCCGGCGTTAAGTTATAATTATTTCCTCGGGTTCGGGTTTTTGCCTCCGTGTGTTGTTATCGTTGTCATGCATCTCATATCATGTCATCATGTGCATTGCATTTGCATACGTGTTCATCTCATGCATTCGAGCAATTTCCCCGTTGTCCGTTTTGCATTCCAGCGCTTCGTTCTCCTCCGGTGGTCATTTCTATCTTTCTTTCGTGTGTGGGGATTAAAGATTTCCGGATTGGACCGAGACTTGCCAAGCAGCCTTGGTTTACTACCGGTAGACCGCCTGTCAAGTTTCGTACCATTTGGACTTCGTTTGGTACTCCAACGGTTAACCGAGGGACCGAAAAGGCCTCGTGTGTGTTGCAGCCCAACACCCCTCCAATTTGGCCCAAAACCCACCAAACTCTGCTCCATGTCCTAGAGCGTTCGTTCACGATCGCGTGGCTGAAAACCGCACCTCATTTGGACTCTCCTAGCTCCCTCTATGCCTATATATACACCCCCCATTCCAAATTCGCGGATCCTCTCCCCCCTAACCCTAAAAATCCCAGATCCGCCACCGCCGGACGTGTCCGGAGCGGACCGGACAACGTCCGCTGCCACCGCGCCCAGTCAGACACTGCCACGTGGCCGCCCGCCGCGCCGGCCCGGGAGGCCCGAGTCGGCCCCCCGAGGCCCGTAACCGCCGCCCGGGTCGTCCTCCGCCGCCCGCGCCGCCCTTCTTCCCCGCGGCCGACACCGCCTCTGCTCGCCGCCGACTCGCCGGCGACCTCCGCCGCCCGCCGCCCGGAGCAGCCCGCCGCCTCCGCTCGGCGCCCCGCGCCGCCACCGAGCCGCTCCGCCGACCGGAGCCGGGCCCGGCGCCGCCCCCACCGACCGGCGCCGCCAGCCGCCGACCACCACGACGCCATCACCGGCGACCTCGGCTCTGGTGAACAGTGCAGCGCCGCGCCTCGGATTGCGTGCGCGAGATCCAGATCTGGAGATCTAGGTCATTTTTTTTCTCTAAGTCCCAGGATTTTCAGTCCATATGCTCCTGTTCGAGGCCTTGTAACTTTGCATCCGTAGCTCTGATTTGGGCGTATAGCATATAAAAATGTTCACCTCAGAGTGTACATCATTTCATTCCATTGCATCATTTTCATTTGAGCTCATCTTGATGCCCGAAATGCTGTTAGAAGAGGGCTACTTGAGTTAATTGTCAGATCTGTTACTCCGTTTAGCACTTTTGTCATTTTTGCCATGATTAATGTGTGCATGCTATGGCCTTGAGTTCTTCATATGTTTTGTTAAGGGTTTTGTCATCTATACAGAGGTGCAACCCATGTATTTTTAGGATGTGTGTGGTGACTTGTGCAAGCTTGCAAAGTGAGGCACCCGGTAATTCTGTTTTCAGGGACTTAGTAATTTCACTAAGTCCTGGGATTGTTTAGTTCATGATGCCATATGTTCATGTTGTTTCCTAGTGATCCGTGCCTCTTTTGAGGATGATCAGTAAGGGAGTTTTGTTAATCTTTTAGTGCTCTATCCATCCATGTCTTTGTTTGCAATTATGGAGCAACCTAGCTTGAGTCGATCAAGCTCTACTTTTGCTTTGTTGTGAATCTGGGCAGATCGTCAACTTGTTTGCGATTTTGCCGGTGATGTTGTAGTTGATCCGTGCATGCTATGCTATTGGTCCTGCCATGTCTAGCTTTTATTTTGTTCCTTCTTAAGGGATGTATGCTTGCCTTGCCATGACTTGCACCGTGGTGAGTGCATTGAGCTCGTAAACATGTTTTCGTGAGTTATGTTTCAGCATGTCCCAGTTTTCACTAAGTATGAAAACTGATTATGTTTTTGCTATGTTCGTGTGCTTGTTAGTATATTTTGTGATCCCTTTTGGCTCAAGGTCACTAAGGGACTTTTGTTAAGCTTGTTGAGTAGCTCCATGCCATGTCTTTCTTTGTCATGTTCAGGTCCTATAGCATGTTGTTTTGTTGCTCCGAAGAGGGCTATATGATCTGAAACTCCAGACAAGTGTTAATTTCACAAAGTCTGAGATCTGTTTTACCATTTGCGTTTTTGCCATGCTTGTTTGAACCTGTTAATGGATGAATTGGCCATGGCTCAGTGCTAGAATTTTGTTAAGAATCTTGTGTGTATCCATGCCATGTATTTTGTTGTCATGTTTGGTGGCTGTAGCATGTTCATCTCATTGCATTTAGATGCCTACTTGCTGTAAATCGCAGAACGGTGTCATTTTTGAATCGCTTGCCATTTCCAAACCGCAACTCCGATTCCGGCGTTCTTTATATCGTTTTCAAGCGATTTCATCTCATCTTTCCAGTGGCACCCTTGGATTTCCAAGTTGAGGCCAGGTTCATGCATTTCCTGTCATATCTTGCATTTTGCATCCCGCATCGCATCCCACATAGCATATCATCATTTCATCATATCGCTTGATCCTTGCACGTGGTTGATTGTATCCTTGTTGCTTGTTTGTCTTGTTTGGGTAGAGCCGGGAGACGAGTTCGCTAACGAGGATCCCGTAGAGTTTGCTTTTGAGGATCCAGTCAACTCTGACAACTGTGCAGGCAAGATGATCATACCCTCGAAATCACTACTATCTTTGCTATGCTAGTTTGCTCGCTCTTTTGCTATGCCATTTCTACGATGCCTAGCACTTGCTTGAAAGCCTCCTATATTTCGATGTCAAACCTCTAACCCACCATTGTCCTAGCAAACCGTTGATTGGCTATGTTACCACTTTGCTCAGCCCCTCTTATAGCGTTGCTAGTTGCAGGTGATGATTGGAAGCGGTTCCTTGTTGGAACATCATTTACTTACTTGTTGGGATATCATTATATTGCGATGTTATCTTAATGCATCTATATACTTGGTAAAGGGTGGAAGGCTCGGCCTCTCGCCTAGTGTTTTGTTCCACTCTTTCCGCCCTAGTTTCCGTCATATCGGTGTTATGTTCCCGGATTTTTGCGTTCCTTACGTGGTTGGGTTATAATGGGAACCCCTTGATATTTTGCCTTGATTAAAGCTTGTACAGCAATGCCCAACCTTGGTTTTACCATTTGCCACCTAGCCTTTTCTTTCCCTTGGGTTCTACAGACTCAAGGGTCATCTTATTTTAACCCCCTCGGGCCAGTGCTCCTTTGAGTGTTGGTCCATCTGTCAGCTGCCGGTAGCTACCAGGGGCAACTCTGGGCTGGCCTACCCGTACCTAAGAAAATCTGAGTGTGCCCTGAGAAAGAGATATGTGCAGCTCCTATCGGGATTTGTCGGCGCATTCGGGCGGTGTTGCTGGTCTTGTTTTAACCTGTCGAAGTGTCTGGAGTTACCGAGATACCGAGTCTGATCGGAACGTCTTGGGAGGAGGTCTATTCCTTCGTTGACCGTGAGAGCTTGTCATGGGCTAAGTTGGGACTCCCCTGCAGGGATTGAACTTTCGAAAGCCATGCCCGCGGTTATGGGCAGATGGGAATTTGTTAATGTCCGGTTGTAGATAACTTGAACCTTAACTTAATTAAAATGAATCAACTGAGTGTGTTACCGTGATGGCCTCTTCTCGGCGGAGTCCGGGAAGTGGACACGGTGTTGGAGTAATGTTTGCGCAGGTTGCCCTCTAGTTTCTCGCTCGCGCTTTGCCCCCTCTTCTCGCTCTCTTTTGCGAATAAGTTAGCCACCATATATGCTAGTCGCTTGCTGCAGCTCCACTTATATTTACCTTGACATACCCATAAGCTTATATAGTCTTGATCGCGAGGGTGCGAGATTGCTGAGTCCCTGTGGCTCACAGATTACTATATCTCCAGATGCAGGGCCTGATGATTCCGCTCCAGGAGACGCGTGTGAGCTCAAGTGGGAGTTCGACGAAGACTCTCAACGATTCTATGTATCCTTTCCCGATGATCAGTAGTGGTGCCCAGTTGGGGCTGATTGGGACCGTGTCGCATGTTGGGTTCTCTTTTATTTTGGCGTCGTAGTCAGGCCATGAGTGTTTGGGTGATGTAATGTTATTTATGTACTTGATTGACGTGGCGATTGTAAGCCAACTATGTTCTCCCCTTTATTATTCATATTACATGGGATGTTGTGAAGATTGCCTAACTTGCGACATATGCCTTCAATGCGATTATGTCTCTAAGTCATGCCTCGACACGTGGGAGCTATAGTCGCATCGAGGGTGTTACAAGTTGGTATCAGAGCCTTCGCCGACCTTAGGAGCCCCATTGCTTGATCGTTTTAGCGGCTGAGTTGTGTCTAGAAAAAAAATGTTTTGAGTCTTTAGGAATTATATATTGGAGAGATTAGGAATTCTTTTTACTTCCCAGTCTCCTCGTCGCTCTGGTAAGGCATCCTGATGTAGAGTTTTGACTCTTCTCTTCTCAAATTTCACTAAAAAAAATTTAGGATCACGCGGGTATCTTGGAATCGTTCCGATGGTTTTATGATGAGAACATTGTCTTGGTGCCTCCTTTCAGGGGTTTAGTGGAAGTGTCCCGGGGAGTTGAGCTCTGAGGAGTTGTCATCATAATTTTATCATTGCAGTTCTGGAATACCTGAGTCTAGTACGCCGACATCGAAAATCTCTTTTATGCAGTTCGTTGGTGAGATAACCTCGACGCCACCCAGTACTGGGGCGGGAGTTCGGGAGTATCGCCATAACTTGTATAACAGATGCTTTTCGAAGGTTGAGGTAGATGGTTTCCGAAGGTTTCTTGGTTATGTGTTGGAGGATGGATACAGCTGGATGTAGGATTTGCTAGTTTGGGTGAGATATTATGCTTCCCCTGTATCCCCAACACCTGATTGCATAACCGGAAAGGTTCGGGAGTTTCATAGGTGGGAATTCTAGTAGCTTTAGTTCTTCTTCCACGGATATTGGTTTGAGATTGGGATTTCTTACCGATTATTCGTTCTTGATCCGTACCTTGTTGATTTATTTCTCTACCTTAATTCTATGTGGCTTCTCAATTTATGGATATGTGACCATTTTAAGAGGAATGCATTCGTTCATTTTGTTCGGATGTGAAGACTATATGTTGCAATTTTCATTCCGTTGGATTCAGCTTCAATATTTATCTGTCAATGTGCTAATGGTGGTCAACCTCTTCAGGATGGCTCCTCCAATGCGCACGACTCCGAATCCTGATCCGCCACCGCCTCCACCTCCTCCAGAGGCATGGCAAGCTATGATGGCCGCAACCAATGCAAACACACAGCTGATCATGCAAATTCTTCAAGAGCGCAATTAAGGCAGTCATGGGAATCAAGGCAACAATCAGAGTCACTTTGCTACACTCAACCAGTTCCTTGCTAACGGGCCAAAGACTTTCAGCAATTGTGTTGAGGCAACCGATGCTGACGATTAGCTTGTGGATCTATGTAAGCATTTCGAGTGCAGTAACATCAGGCCTGAGGACTTTGTCAAGTTCGCTTCCTTCCAAGTCAAAGATCAAGCTGCAGAATGGTTCCAGCAGTACAAGGACTCCAGAGGTCACATGTTATCACTTGGGATGATTTCCGTCGAGATTTCCGAGCTCATCATATTCCCCAGAGCGTGGTTGAAAGCAAGCGTGAGGAATTCCGCAATCTGTAGCAAGGCTCTTTGTCTGTCTATGACTACAACAAGTTGTTCCAAAAGCTCGCCCGCTTTGCCAAGCAGGACGTCCCTGATGAGAAGAGCATGATATACCAGTTCAGGGGTGGTCTCAGAGAAGAAATCCAGCTAGCTCTTGTTCTCTTCGAGCCCTTGAGATACGATGAGTTCTACAACATGGCACTGAAGCAAGAGGCTGCTCAGTTGAGGTGTGATGCTTCCAAGAAGCGAGTCAGAGATGTTACTCCTTCCTCTACTCAAGTGGCCAAGCAGCAGAAGTTTTGGCTTCCTCCTCCTCCGTTCCGTCAGCCGTATCAGCAGAAGAGCAAAGGTGGCAGTGGTTCTTCCCACCCACCCAAGCCTGGCTTTCAGAACAAGACTTCGTCTCAAGCTCCAAGATCGAGTGCTCCGTATCACCGTCCGCTTTCAGAGGTCACATGCAACAAGTGCCAACAAAAGGGTCACTATGCCAACAAGTGTCTCAACCAGAGGCGTCTTCCTCCTCCTCCTGTCAGATCGGCAAGTACAGCTGTGGTCAAGCATAACCCCAAGCATGCCAAGGTCAATTTGATGAATGCGGCTCAGGCAGAGGACTCGTCAGATGTGATCATGGGTAACCTTTCTGTTAATGATATTCATGCAAAAGTTCTTTTTGACACGGGTGCATCGCATTGTTTCATCTCGAGACCGTTTTCATCTAAGCATGGTTTGCCTTTGCAAATTTTGCCTAGTCCTTTAGCAGTTGTCTCTCCCGGTAAGCGCATGCATGCTAACTCCATTGCTCCAGATGTTACTATCACTTTGGGTGACTACAAGTTTCTATCTTCTCCAATGGTTCTCGGTGACTCGGATATTGATCTTATTCTCGGAATGGATTGGCTTTCTAAGCACAAGGCTCAGCTTGATTGTGTAGCCAGGCAAATTCAATTGACTCATTCGTCTGAGGATGTAATTGTCTTTGCCGCTCGGGATAATACTATCCGTCTGTTTTCTCTCAATAAGAAGGGTGAATTGGATGCCATCTCTCAAATTCCAGTCGTTTGCGAATATCAAGACGTCTTTCCAGAAGAGCTCCCAGGAATGCCTCCGCACCAGCCAGTTGAATTCGTTATTGAACTTGAGCCTGGCACGGAACCTGTGTGCAAACGTCCTTACAAGCTCGGTCCTGAAGAGTTGAAGGAGCTGAAGAAGCAACTCGATATGCAAGAGAAAATGGGTCTCATCCGGCCTAGATCTTCTCCGTGGGGTTGTGGTGTTCTTTTTGTGAAGAAGAAGGATGGAACGGACCGACTTTGTGTTGATTACCGTCCAGTGAACAAGAAGACCATCAAGAACAAATACCCACTTCCCAACATCAATGAGCTGTTCGAACAACTCAAAGGTGCTCAAGTATTCTCCAAGCTTGATCTCTGTATGGGTTATCACCAGATTCGCATTCGTGAAGAAGATATTCCTAAGACAGCATTCAGAACAAGCTTTGGTTCATATGAATACACTATCATGTCTTTTGGCCTCGCCAACGCTCCTCCGACGTTCTCTCGCATGATGAACTTAATCTTCAATGCCTACACCAATGACTTCGTTTTGGTCTATCTCGACGACATTCTGGTTTTCTCCAAGAACAAGGAAGATCATGCCAAGCATTTGCGTTTGGTTCTCGATAAGCTCAGGGAACATCAGTTGTATGCCAAGTTCTCCAAGTGTGAATTTTGGCTCGATGAGGTTCTTTACCTTGGTCATATCATCTCTGCCAAGGGCATTGCCGTGAATCCTGAGAAGGTGTCTGCAATTGTGAATTGGGAACCTCCTCAGAACGTGAAGCAACTCCGCAGTTTTCTCGGTCTCGCAAGCTATTGCCGAAGATTCGTTGAAAACTTTTCTAAGATCGCGAAGCCTCTCTCAAATCTTCTTCAGAAGTACGTCAAGTACGTTTGGTCTCCGGAATGTGATATTGCTTTCAACACTTTGAAAGAGAAGTTGATCACTGCTCCAGTTCTGACTCCACCTGATGAATCCAAGACGTACGAGGTCTTTTGTGATGCCTCTCTCCAAGGTCTTGGCGTAGTATTGATGCAAGAGAAGAAAGTTGTTGTTTATACATCTCGCCAGTTGAAGCCTAATGAGAAGAACTACCCCACTCATGATCTCGAGTTGGCGGCAGTTGTGCATGCTCTTTTGACTTGGAGACATCTTCTATTGGGAAGAAAAGTGGACATTTTCACTGATCACAAGAGTCTCAAGTACATCTTCACTTAGCCTAATCTCAACCTCAGGAAAACTCGATGGGTCGAAATGATTCAAGAGTATAATCCGAGTATCGAGTATACTCCAGGCAAGGCTAATGTGATTGCTGACGCTTTGAGCAGAAAGGCTTACTACAACAGTCTGATTCTCAAGCCTTATCAACCCGAGCTTTGTGAAGCTTTCTGCAAACTTAATCTGCAAGTTGTTCCTCAAGGTTTCCTCACCAACCTTGAAGTCTCTCCTACCTTGGAAGACCAGATTCGCCAAGCCCAGCTTCTTGATGCTATGGTGAAAAAGGTGAAGATTGGGATTGTCAAGAGTCAGTCCAAGTACAAGTGCTACCGCCTTGGTGACATGGACACTCTCTTCTTCGAGGATCGTATTGTTGTGCCCAAAGGTGACCTCCGTAAAGTGATCATGAATGAGGCTCACAATTCTCTCCTCTCCATCCACCCTGGGAGCACGAAGATGTATCAGGACCTTAAGCAAGCTTATTGGTGGACTCGAATGAAGCGCGAGATCGCTCAATTCGTGAATGAATGTGATGTCTGCAGAAGAGTGAAGGCAGAACACCAAAGGCCAGCTAGTCTCCTCCATCCTCTTGCCATTCCAGAATGGAAGTTTGACCACATTGAAATGGACTTCGTGACTGGGTTTCCAAAGTCCAAGCGTGGCAATGATGCTATATTCGTTGTCATCGACAAACTCACCAAAGTGGCTCACTTTCTGCCTATCAAAGAGTCGATCGCTGCAGCTCAATTGGCGGAACTCTATACCTCTCGAATTGTCTCTTTGAACGGTATTCCTCAGGTGATATCTTCAGACCGTGGCAGCATCTTTACCTCGAAGTTTTGGGATTCTTTTCAGAGGGCCATGGGCACCAACATCCGCTTCAGCACAGCTTTCCATCCTCAAACAAGCGGTCAAGTCGAGCATGTCAACCAGATTCTTGAAGATATGCTCAGGGCTTGTGTGATCTCCTTCGACATGAAGTGGGAGGATTGTCTTCCTTATGCTGAATTCTCCTACAACAACAGTTTTCAAGCAAGTTCGGGCAAGGCCCCTTTTGAAATTCTGTATGGCAGGAAGTGTCGTACCCCTCTCAACTGGTCTGAAACCGGTGAACGTCAGCTTTTGGGTAATGACTTAATCACAGAAGCAGAAGAAATGTGCAAAGTCATTCGAGATAACCTCAAAGCAGCCCAATCCCGCCAGAAGAGCTACTATGATAGTAAGCATCGTGATTTGACTTTCGAGATCGGAGATCATGTTTACCTCCGCGTCTCTCCTATGAAAGGTACTCGTCGCTTCGGTATCAAAGGGAAGCTTGCCCCTAGATACGTGGGACCTTTCAAGATTGTCAGCAAGAGAGGCGACCTCGCCTATCAACTCGAGCTTCCTTCAAACTTCGCAAATGTTCATGATGTGTTCCATGTCTCTCAGCTTCGAATGTGCTTCAAGACTCCTGACCGCACCGTCAACTTCGAGGACATTGAGCTCCAAGAAGACCTCTCTTATCGTGAGCACCCAGTTGCTATTCTTGAAGAGGCTGAACGCAAGACTCGCAACAAGTCAATCAAATTTCTCAAAGTCAAGTGGTCAC
Organism: Triticum urartu; assembly: GCF_003073215.2. NCBI lineage: Eukaryota > Viridiplantae > Streptophyta > Magnoliopsida > Poales > Poaceae > Triticum > Triticum urartu. The sequence goes on from NC_053028.1 coordinate 234,415,491, forward strand.
ACCATTCCGACCGTGAAGCTACCTGGGAACACGAGGATCACCTCCTTTCTGAGTACCCGGTGTTCTTTCAGTCCTAGATCTCGGGACGAGATTCTTTCGTAGTGGTGGAGTGTTGTAACACCCCAGATGTAACTTTCCCAATTTGTACTCCAACTCTTGCCGTTTCCGGCGTTAAGTTATAATTATTTCCTCGGGTTCTGGTTTTTGCCTCCGTCTGTTGTTATCGTTGTCATGCATCTCATATCATGTCATCATGTGCATTGCATTTGCATACGTGTTCATCTCATGTATTCGAGCATTTTCCCCGTTGTCCGTTATGTATTCCAGCGCTTCGTTCTCCTCCGGTGGTCATTTCTATCTTTCTTTCGTATGTGGGGATTAAACATTTCCGGATTGGACCGAGACTTGCCAAGCGGCCTTGGTTTACTACCGGTAGACCGCCTGTCAAGTTTCGTACCATTTGGACTTCGTTTGGTACTCCAACGGTTAACCGAGGGACCGAAAAGGCCTCGTGTGTGTTGCAGCCCAACACCCCTCCAATTTGGCCCAAAACCCACCAAACTCTGCTCCATGTCCTAGAGCGTTCGTTCACGATCGCGTGGCCGAAAACCGCACCTCATTTGGACTCTCCTAGCTCCCTCTATGCCTATATATACACCCCCCATTCCAAATTCGCAGATCCTCTCCCCCCTAACCCTAAAAATCCCAGATCCGCCGCCGCCGGACGTGTCTGGAGCGGACCGGACAACGTCCGCCGCCCCCGCGCCCAGTCAAATGCTGCCACGTGGCCGCGCGCCGCCGCCCACCGCGCCGGCCCGGGAGGCCCGAGTCGGGCCCCCGAGGCCCGTAGCCGCCGCCCGGGTCATCCTCCGCCGCCCGGGTCGTCCTCCGGCGCCCGCGCCGCCCTTCTTCCCCGCGGCCGACGCCGCCTCTGCTCGCCACCGACTCGCCGGCAACCTCCGCCGCCCGCCGCCCGGAGCAGCCCGCCGACTCCGCTCGGTGCCCCGCGCCGCCACCGAGCCGCTCCGCCGACCGGAGCCGGGCCCGGCGCCGCCAGCCGCCGCCCCCATCGACCGGCGCCGCCAGCCGCCGACCACCACGACGCCATCGCCGGCGACCTCGGCTCCGGTGAACAGTGCAGCGCCGCGCCTCAGATTGCGTGCGCGAGATCCAGATCTGGAGATCTAGGTCATTTTTTTCCTCTAAGTCCCAGGATTTTCAGTCCATATGCTCCTGTTCGAGGCCCCGTAACTTTGCATCCGTAGCTCCGATTTGGGCGTATAGCAGATCAAAATGTTCATCTCAGAGAGTACATCATTTTCATTTGAGCTCATCTTGATGCCCGAAATGCTGTTAGAAGAGGGCTACTTGAGTTAATTGTCAGATCCGTTACTCCGTTTAGCACTTTTGTCATTTTTGCCATGATTAATGTGTGCATGATATGGCCGTGAGTTCTTCATATGTTTTGTTAAGGGTTTTGTCATCTATACAGAGGTGCAACCCATGTATTTTTAGGATGTGTGTGGTGACTTGTGCAAGCTTGCAAAGTGAGGCACCCGGTAATTCTGTTTTCAGGGACTTAGTAATTTCACTAAGTCCTGGGATTGTTTAGTTCATGATGCCATATGTTCATGTTGTTTCCTAGTGATCCATGCCTCTTTTGAGGATGATCAGTAAGGGAGTTTTGTTAATATTGTAGTGCTCTATCCATCCATGTCTTTGTTTGCAATTATGGAGAACCCTAGCTTGAGTCGATCAAGCTCTACTTTTGCTTTGTTGTGAATCTGGGCAGATCGTCAACTTGTTTGCGATTTTGCCAGTGATGTTGTAGTTGATCCGTACATGCTATGCTATTGTTCCTGCCATGTCTAGCTTGTATTTTGTGCCTTATTAAGGGATGTATGCTTGCCTTGCCATGACTTGCACCGTGGTGAGTGCATTGAGCTCGTAAACATGCCTTCGTGAGTTATGTTTCAGCACGTCCCAGTTTTCAGTAAGTATGAAAACTGATTATGTTTTTGCTATGTTCGTGTCCTTGTTAGTATATTTTGTGATCCCTTTTGGCTCAAGGTCATTAAGGACTTTTGTTAATATTGTTGAGTAGCTCCATGCCATGTCTTTCTTTGTCATGTTCAGGTCCTGTAGCATGTTGTTTTGTTGCTCCGAAGAGGGCTATATGATCTGAAATTCCAGACAAGTGTTAATTTCACAAAGTCTGAGATCTGTTTTACCATTTGCGTTTTTGCCATGCTTGTTTGAACCTGTTAATGGATGAATTGGCTGTGGCTCAGTGCCAGACTTTTGTTAAGCATCTTGTGTGCATCCCTTCCATGTATTTTGTTGTCATGTTTGGTGGCTGTAGCATGTTCATCTCATTGCATTTAGATGCCTACTTGCTGTAAATCGCACACCGGTGTCATTTTTCAATCGCTTGCCATTTCCAAACCGTAACTCCGATTCCGGCGTTCTTTATATCGTTTTCAAGCGATTTCATCTCATCTTTCCAGTGGCACCCATGGATTTCCATGTTGAGGCCAGGTTCATGCATTTCCTGTCATATCTTGCATTTTGCATCCCGCATCGCATCCCGCATAGCATATCATCATTTCATCATATCGCTTGATCCTTGCACGTGGTTGATTGTATCCTTGTTGCTTGTTTGTCTTGTTTGGGTAGAGCCGGGAGACGATTTCACTAACGAGGAGCCTGTTGAGTTTTCTTTTGAGGATCCAGTCAACTCTGACAACTGTGTAGGCAAGATGATCATACCCTCGAAATCACTACTATCTTTGCTATGCTAGTTTGCTCGCACTTTTGCTATGCCATTGCTACGATGCCTACCACTTGCTTGAAAGCCTCCTATATTGCCATGTCAAACCTCTAACCCACCATTGTCCTAGCAAACCGTTGATTGGCTATGTTACCGCTTTGCTCAGCCCCTCTTATAGCGTTGCTAGTTGTAGGTGAAGATTGGAAGTCGTTCCTTGTTGGAACATCATTTACTTACTTGTTGGGATATCATTATATTGCGATGTTATCTTAGTGCATCTATATACTTGGTAAAGGGTGGAAGGCTTGGCCTCTCGCCTAGTGTTTTGTTCCACTCTTGCCGCCCTAGTTTCCGTCATATCGGTGTTATGTTCCCTGATTTTTGCGTTCCTTACGCGGTTGGGTTATAATGGGAACCCCTTGATATTTCGCCTTGAGTAAAGCTTGTCCAGCAATGCCCAACCTTGGTTTTACCATTTGCCACCTAGCCTTTTCTTTCCCTTGGGTTCTGCAGACTCAAGGATCATCTTATTTTAACCCCCTCGGGCCAGTGCTCCTCTGAGTGTTGGTCCATCTGTCAGCTGCCGGTGGCTACCAGGGGCAACTCTGGGCTGGCCTACCCGTACCTAAGACAAGCTGAGTGTGCCGTGAGAAAGAGATATGTGCATCTCCTATTGGGATTTGTCGGCGCATTCGGGCGGTGTTGCTAGTCTTGTTTTAACCTGTCGAAGTGTCTTGAGTTACCGAGATACCGAGTCTGATTGGAACGTCTTGGGAGGAGGTCTGTTCCTTCGTTGACCGTGAGAGCTTGTCATGGGCTAAGTTGGGACTCCCCTGCAGGGATTGAACTTTCGAAAGCCGTGCCCGAGGTTATGGGCAGATGGGAGTTTGTTAATGTCCGGTTGTAGATAACTTGAACCTTAACTTAATTAAAATGAATCAACTGAGTGTGTTACCGTGATGGCCTCTTCTCGGCGGAGTCCGGGAAGTGGACACGGTGTTGGAGTAATGTTTGCGCAGGTTGCCCTCTAGTTTCTCGCTCGCGCTTTGCCCCCTCTTCTCGCTCTCTTTTGCGAATAAGTTAGCCACCATATATGCTAGTCGCTTGCTGCAGCTCCACTTATATTTACCTTGACATACCCATAAGCTTATATAGTCTTGATCGCGAGGGTGCGAGATTGCTGAGTCCCTGTGGCTCACAGATTACTATATCACCAGATGCAGGGCCTGATGATTCCGCTCCAGGAGACGCGTGTGAGCTCAAGTGGGAGTTCGACGAAGACTCTCAACGATACTACGTCTCCTTTCCCGATGATCAGTAGTGGTGCCCAGTTGTGGGTGATTGGGACCGTGTCGCATGTTGGGTTCTCTTTTATTTTGGCGCCGTAGTCGGGCCATGAGTGTTTGGGTGATGTAATGTTATTTATGTACTTGATTGACGTGGCGAGTGTAAGCCAACTATGTTCTCCCCTTTATTATTCATATTACATGGGATGTTGTGAAGATTGCCTAACTTGCGACATATGCCTTCAATGCGATTATGTCTCTAAGTCGTGCCTCGACACGTGGGAGGTATAGTCGCATCGAGGGTGTTACAGCCTGCCCATGGCTTAAGGTTATAAAGCGGTCGGTGACGGAGTCCTAGACTAAGGGGTCCTCGGGTGTCCGGCCTATTATCTATGGGCCGGACTGATGGGCTGTGAAGATATTAAGACCGAAGACTGTACCCGTGTCCGGATGGGAATCTCCTTGGCGTGGGAGGCAAGCTTTGTGAACAACTATGAAGATTCCATCTTATGTAACCGACTCTATGTAACCCTAGATCCCCCCGGTGTCTATATAAACCGGAGGGTGTAGTCCGGAAAGGATATACTCAATATCGTAGTCCTACAGGCTAGACTTCTAGGGTTAGCCATTATGTTCTCGTGGTAGATCAACTCTTGTAATATTCATATTCATCAAGATCAATCAAGCGGGAAGTAGGGTATTACCTCCGTAGAGAGGGCCCGAACCTGGGTAAACATCGTGTCCCCTGTCTCCTGTTACCATCAACCTTAGACGCACAGTTCGGGCCCCCCTACCCGAGATCCGTCGGTTTTGACATCGACATTGGTTCTTTCACTAAGAGTTCCTCTATGCTATCGCTGAAAGGTTCGATGGCCCCTTCAATCGTCAATAATGACGTTGTCTGCGGAGAAACTTTCCTCCCCACACAGATCTTCGTGTTCGGCGGCTTCGCACTATGGGCCAACTCGTTTGGCCATCTGGAGAAGATCGAAAGCTACGCCCCTGGCCATTAGGTCAGATTCGGGAGCTTGAACTACGTCGCGGACATCCGTGGAGACTTGATCTTCGCCGAATTCGATACCGTGGTGGCCGCTCCCGGTCACCCCGATGATCATAACCTAAATCTGTCATCGGGCCTCATCCAGGAGATTGCTCATGTAACCGCTCTGGCCCTAGAGCCGGAGCAGGCCGCGCCATCCAAAGGCGGGAGGATTAACCCCACCTCAGAGGCCGCAGATTCCACGACGTTGGAGGCGCACATGGACCTTGTCTCACACGATGCCTATGCCACCGGAACGTCGGACTCGTCTCCGACCGTAGGTTCCAAACCGCGCGAGCCCACAGACGCCGAGCTTGATCGTTTATCGATCTTCAAATTCAGCGCCGCACACATCTTCCAGCACCCGCCTTTGGGCGATGTGCTAAACTGATTAAAAAACATGTCCTTGGCGGAGGACTCTCAGCCGAACTATATCCGGCTTGAACTAGGGGTTGACGATGGAGAATTTTACTTCCCACCCGCCACCCACTTCATAGCCACGATCGAGGATTTGACCGATGAACTTGATTACGACTCTGAGGAAATCGATGGTATGGACGACGATGCCGGAGAAGAAGAGGCCTAGAACCCTCCATTCACCAGACGCTGGACGGCCACTTCCTCGTATGACGTATACATGGTGGATGCACCAAAGGAGCACATCGGGGACGATAAGGAAGACCTAGTTGAGGATAAACCTTCTGAAATACAGTCCAAGAGCCGGCGTCAGCGGTGCCGCTCTAAGTCATGCCGCAGTAAAGACAGCAACACCGGCACAGGAGAAGATGACACTCCGGAAGGTGCTGAAGACAACGAAGACCCCGTCGATAAAGCAAACAAACAAGATGAACGGGAAGATGAGCAGGTTATCCCTATTAAAAAGGCCACGCACGAAGATTTGGAGGACGATAATTACCTTCCACTCTCCGAAGATGAGGTGAGCCTCGGCACCGAAGACTTCATCGTGCCCCAGGAACCTCTTGAGCAGGAGCGCTTCAAGCGCCAGCTAATAGCCATGACAAGGAGGTTGAAAAAGAAGCAACAACAGCTTCAAGCTGACCAAGATCTGCTCAATCATAAATGGACTGATGTCCTAGCAGCCGAAGAATACGGCCTCAAGCGCCGAACCAAAAGCTACCCAAAGCGCAAATTGCTACCTCAGTTCGACGAGGAGGCGCCGGAGTACATACCACCATCGCACGATACGGCCGACCGACCACCACATGGTCGGGACAAAACGGCAACTCACGCCGAACACCAGCCCGCCCTGCCTCATCACTCAGGTAGAGGTAAATTAGCCCACGACTTTACATATGACCTCCGGCAGAGCCTGAACAATAAAGCAGGACATACCAGATCAATCTACGGATCGCGAGGATGCGCCTCGACATGCGACAACGGCCACCTATTCGGACGTGACAAACCCAGTCATGCGCGGGCTGAACACCGCAGACGGACTCTATCAGAGTTGCGTCATAATACGACCCAATATAGAGGCCCCGCACACCCTCATTGCTTCCCTGATGACGTCCTGGATCACAAATTCCCAGAAGGATTCAAGCCCGTGAACATAGAATCATATGATGAAACCACAGACCCCGCAGTGTGGATCGAGGACTTCATTCTCCACATCCATATGGCCCGCGGAGATGACCTCCATGCCATAAAATACCTCCCTCTAAAACTCAAAGGGCTAGCTCGGCATTGGCTAAATAGTCTGCCTGAAAATTCCATTGGTAGCTGGGAGGACTTGGAAGAGGCTTTCTTCGACAACTTCCAAGGTACATATGTTCGACCTCCGGACGCTGATGACTTAAGACATATAGTTCAACAGCCCGGAGAGTCCGCCAGGAAATTCTGGATAAGGTTCTTAACTAAAAAGAACCAAATTGTCGACTGTCCGGACACCGAAGCTCTAGCAGCTTTCAAGCATAGCATCCGCGATGAATGGCTCGCTCTCCACCTTGGCAAAGAAAAGCCAAAATCCATGGCGGCCCTGACGGCACTTGTCGGTGTCAAAACCGGCGGATCTCGGGTAAGGGGTCCCGAACTGTGCGTCTAAGGCGGATGGTAACAGGAGGCAGGGGACACGATGTTTTACCCAGGCTCGGGCCCTCTTGATGGAGGTAAAACCCTACGTCCTGCTTGATTTATTCTTGATGATATGAGTATTACAAGAGTTGATCTACCACGAGATCGGAGAGGCTAAACCCTAGAAGCTAGCCTATGGTATGATTATATGTCGTCCTACGGACTAAGCCCTCCGGTTTATATAGACACTGGAAAGAGCTAGGGTTACACAAGGTCGGTTACAAAGGAGGAGATATACATATCCATATTGCCTAGCTTGCCTTCCACGCCAAGTAGAGTCCCATCCGGACACGAGATGAAGTCTTCAATCTTGTATCTTCATAGTCTTACTGTCCAGCCAAGGGATATAGTCCGGCTGTCCGGAGACCCCCTAATCCAGGACTCCCTCAGTAACCCCTGAACCAGGCTTCAATGACGATGAGTCCGGCGCGCAGTATTGTCTTCGGCATTGCAAGGCGGGTTCCTCCTCCGAATACACCATGGAAGAATTTGAATACAAGGATAGTGTCCGACCCTGCAAAATAAGTTCCACATACCACCGTAGAGAGAATAATATTTCCACAAATCTAATTTACTGACACGTTTTGGCAACATGACATTATGCCATGGCCCGGTGGTTATTCGAACTGTTTCCTTTAACTAGCCCCGCACATAACGCGAGGCAGTTTTTTGACACGTCTTGTCAAAGCAGAGATCGTGTCCCCTTATTATGGGATTCTCATCAATACGGGCGTGGGTAACCCAACCGCGCCTAGGACTCTTAGATTTTAGGCAAGTCCCAAACGGCCACGAGGAGGACGCTTGATATTCACCCTCTTTATAAAAGGGTCAAGGTTTTTACTTTTTTCCTCCCGTGCTCAATCGAATCCTTCCCCCGCCTCGAGTTCTAACACCCAAAGCCCAGGTCAGGTGCTTCGGACCTTCAATCATGTCCGGATCCAGCCTCCAGGGTCGGTGGTTGCCCTCCTCCATCACGGAAGAGGATATCAAGAAGTTAAGGGAGGCAAGATACTTGACCACCGAAGTCTCGCATCGGCTGTCCGCCCGAAGGCAGGTCGTCCCGACTCCCGAACCCAATGAAGACGTCGTGTTCATCTCCCACTTCCTCCGAGGACTAGGCCTCACTCTGGATCCCTTCGTAAGGGGTTTGATGTTCTATTACGGGCTTGATGTCGGAGTAAATAGCCATGGGTAGCCTAGCCGGCTTCCCCTGGCCCTTCTAAAAAATTTACGAGCCCGCCTGGCTCTCAAGAATCAAAGACATGGGGCCGCCTTCCCCTTGCTGGCTGCCGCCCAGGCCGGCTTTCGGAAGGCGGTCCGACTTTATCCCTCATGAGAAGGCCGACTCCAAGAAGCCGGCTCCCATAAAGCGGTCAAGACCATACCCACAAAGTTTGCACCCACCTAGCGGCGGTGCGACGGGGCGTGGCTACAGTGAAGCCTGCCACCCCCGAATCCCGAAGCACGCCTGGCACAGTGCGCCGTACGGGGTAGGCATGACCCATCTGGTGCGGCACTGTTGCCATGTTGACCCTGGCATCACCCACGACGGGCCGCCAGCGTGGCCCATAGACGGTGGGCCCCTTTGAGCAGAGAGACGCCCGAAGGCGGCCACGCCTCCAACCAGTCGGCCCAAGACAGAGCCGACTCCCCATAGCCGGCTTACCGCCTCCCTCGAAGAAGACGCCCCATTAAGGAGACAAGACGCGGTGAGGCTACAGCGATCGCCTGACAGGCGGCGGCACTGTAGCCGCGCTTACCATGACGAAGCCCACGTCAACAAGATGGAGCCAAAGTAACCAGCCGCCGACCAGGCCCTGGACAGTGGGGCCTGCCTGTTGACCAAGGGGCCGGCAGCCGGCGGGCCCTAGCAGTCGGCGCAGAAGCCGGCGAGCGCAGTCACAGACGGCTGGGCCCCGCGCCAAGACGGACTACCATTGTACCCCAGGGGGGTAGGCCTATATAAACCCCCCGGAGCGCCCATGGAAAGGGTTCGACCCCTTGCTAGTCCTAGACACCACACAAGGAGAAGAAGCAGGCTAGCCGTGCCCTTCTTCCTCCTCCCACCAAACAGCTCAAGGAACGTTGTGTAGCTACTTGATTCATCTAGTGAACATGCGGAGACCCCGCAGAGCAGCAGTAGGGGTGTTATCTCTACGGAGAGCCCCGAAGCTGGGTAAGATCCGCCGGCGTGCATGTCTTCGCCTTATCCCGTTTCCAGGCACCGGCGATGTCTTACTGGCTCCCACAATGATAAGCCACCCGTTGGCATATGTCGCACCTACCACCCGACATTTGGCGCCCACCGTGGGGCCAGGTGCACCGTCGTCCGGAGACCTGGTCTGGACGGGAACCTTATTCCTCCCCCACGAGCGTAGCCAGCCCGGCACGCCCGATGGCGCTTTCCACAACGCGCTGCAAGGCATCACCAGCATCTGCGCGGCGAGCAGCCTCATCGATCTCCTCGACGAAACTCTCATCTCCGACGAGCTCGCCTCCGATGCGGGCACCGACCACCTCGCCAACCTTCTCGGCCAGCTCCATGTCTCTAGCGAGCCCGCTGCGGACCTGGAGTCGGTTGGCTCCACCGACCCGATGCCTGTCGACTCCGACACGGCCTCCTACGACACCTTCCCCACCAACATCATGATCTACAACGACCCGCTTCCTCGAGCCGACGGCTGCGATGCTGTCACCACCGAAGTGATGGTTGTCGGCCACGGCGGCCCGGCCGACGAGAGCGCCCGCGACGCCTCGCACACGGCGGCCCACGACTTGTCCGCTCCCCTCCCGGCTAATGCCGACGACGAAGCACTGGAGGCACGTCGCCTCGCCCTCCTCGCAGAGGGCCGGAGGATGGCTTCCGTAAGACGCCTCACTGAGGCCTATCAGTGCGAAGCTGACCGCGCCGCCTTCGGCACGCCGGCCCCGGGCGGGCCAAGCCGGGCCGGCCTTGTCAAGCAACGCGGCGCCGTCATTGCCGACACAGTGGGAGTCGACCGCCCGGTCTATGCCACTCCACTCGAGAACTTGCGTGCCACCCAGGCGGCTGTAGACGAGTTGGACGGCTGAAGACCTTCCCCACATGACCCGGTGCATCCAGCAATTGATTGACGCAGCCGCGCAGCGACACGAAGCCGACGCCCGCGCGGAAAGCCCTCCCCCGCGCCGAGAACATGGCACGACGTCCCGGACGCCGACTACGAGCAATACCCGCGCGCGACGCGAGAAGGAGCCGGCTGCCAGCCGCAGCCGGACCCGGATCTCCATCGAGTGAGACACGGACGGTCATCCCCGAGCCATGGAATGGCGGGGCAACCCGCCTCCGCCTCCACCCCGTGGAGAGAGATATCCCGCCCCGCCGCCAGTGGCGCACCCGACTCTCAGCGGCCGGCTAGGCCGCCGCGAAGGAATCGGCGAGAACGACGCCCACCATCGGATCGACCACCTGGCACGATCCCTGGCGTTGGAAGAAGAAGACGATGTCGGCCCGCCCTGTTTCGGCCCCCGCATCCGCGACGAGCCCTTTCCCAAAGGGTTCTCGCTCCCTAGAGACATGCCCAAGTACAACGGCTCCGTGAAGCCGGAAGATTGGTTGATCGACTACTCCACGGCGGTTAGCACAGCCAACGGCAACCGGCGCGTTGCCGTGAAGTACGTGCCCCTCATGCTGCAAGGCACGCGCGGACCTGGCTCAACATCTTCAAGCCACGTAGCATCAACAGCTGGCTAGATTTCACAGAAGCCTTCATCCAGAACTTCACCAGCACCTACAAGCAGGCTCCCAAGCCCAGACAGCTCCCCTTGTGCGTACAAGGCCCCGCCGGGTCCACTCGCGATTACCTCACATGTTGGGCCGAGCTCCGTAACTCCTGTGAAGGGGTGCACGAGGTGCAAGCCATAGAATACTTCACAGCCGAATGCCGAGAAGGCACCCTCCTCAAGCACAAGCTCCTCTGTGACGAGCCGACTACCCTCGACGAGCTTCTGGACATAGCGGACAAGTACGCCACCGCCGACTCCTCGATGAAGACCGAGCTTCGGGTAGACGCGTCCGGAAAGGTACTCAACTCGGCGCCCAAGACGCCGACTGGGGATTCCGGCCGACTCCCCCACTCAAACGACCACAAGCGCAAGGGCCCCGCGCCGCCTCCCGCCAGTCGGCAGGTGGCCACAGTCGAAGACGCGCCGCCTGAAGAGCGACCGGCGCCCAAGAAGCCCAAGGGCGGCAGGCCGGCTTGGCAGCCCGCCTTCTCCTACGAGCAAACTCTCGACGCCCCTTGCAAGTTCCACAGCGGCGCGAAGCCATCCAACCACATGACCCGGAAGTGCCATTGGCTCACTCGAATCTGTAAGGGTGAGGGGCTCGTGCCGCCTCCGCCTGTCGGACCGCCGCCTCCGCCTCCGCCGCCTCCGGCCGCTCGGCCCACAGTCGGAGCCGTGCATGACGAGTTCCCTGACGAGCAAGCAACCTACATCGTCTTTACAAGCCAGCCCGTAGACCGGCGCAGCAAACGCCAAGAGCGCCAGGAAGTTAGCGTGGTCGCTGCCAACCCCGCCGGACACATGCATTGGTCAGAAAAGCCCATTAGCTGGAGCCGGGCTGACCATCCGGGGGTGATGCCGTCTCCCGGCTCTTATGCTTTGGTCCTGGAAGCCACCCTTGCAACGGACAGACGCGCCGCCCGCTTCTCCTGTGTGTTGATAGACGGCGGGAGCAGCATCAACATCCTGTACCGTGACACCCTGGAGAAGCTAAATGTCAAGACGTAGCAGCTCATGCCTACTCGGACGGTGTTCCATGGCATCGTACCCGGCCTGTCCTGCGCCCCCATTGGCAAGATCAAGATTGATGTACTTTTTGGGGACAAGGAGCATTTCCGCCGGGAAGCGATCTGGTTTGAGGTGGTGGACCTGGAAAGCCCTTACCATGCGTTGCTTGGCCGACCTGCCTTGGCCAAATTCATGGCAGTTCCCCACTATGCATACCTCAAGATGAAAATACCAAGCACCAAAGGCGTCATCACCGTAGCCGGCGATTACAAGAAGTCCTCTGAGTGCGCGGCGGCCAGCAGCCGGCTGGCCGAGTCCCTTGTGATTGCCGAAGAAAAGAAGATGTTGGACCGAGTCGTGGCCATAGCCGGCAAACAGTCGACCGTGTCCCCCGACCCCAAGGAGCATGATACTCAAGGATCTTTCCAGCCGGCCAAGGAGACGAAGAAGATACCTCTTGACCCTGAGCATCCAGAGAGGTTTGCCGTCGTCGGGGCAAACCTGAACAGCAAATAGGAAGGCGAGCTCGCCGATTTCCTCCGTGAGAATCGGGACATCTTTGCATGGTCCCCCAAGGACATGCCGAGTGTTCCGAGGAAATTCGCTGAGCACAAACTACACGTTCGAGAAGACGCAAAGCCAGTCAGACAACCCCTTCACCGACTGTCGGAGGAGAAACGCAGGATCATAGGGGAGGAGATAGCCCGTCTTTTGGCAGCCGGCTTCATTATGGAAGTTTTCTTTCCAGAGTGGCTCGCCAACCCGGTCCTTGTGTTAAAGAAGAACAACAAGTGGCGCATGTGTATAGACTACACGAGCCTCAACAAGGCCTGCCCCAAAGATCCTTTTGCCCTGCCAAGGATTGACCAAGTGATAGACTCCACAGCCGGATGCGAGCTGTTGAGTTTCTTGGATGCTTACTTCGGATATCGTCAGATAAAGCTGGATCCGGACGACCGCCTGAAGACCGCCTTCATCACGCCATTTGGAGCCTTCTGCTACCTGACTATGACATTCGGCTTGAGAAATGCCGGTGCCACTTTTCAGCGTTGCATGCAGAAGTGCCTCCTCAAGCAGCTCGGCAGGAACGCTCACGTTTACGTGGACGACATCGTGGTGAAGACGGAGAAGCGCGGCACCTTGCTGGGAGACCTCAAAGAAACATTTGAGAACTTATGCCGGTTCCAAATCAAGCTCAACCCCGAGAAATGCGTGTTCGGAGTACCAGCCGGCCAGCTCCTAGGCTTCCTGGTCTCCAAACGCGGCATCGAATGCAACCCGATGAAGATTAAGGCCATCGAGAGAATGGCGATCCCCACCAAGCTTCGAGACATCTAGAAGTTCACCGGGTGCTTGGCCTCCTTCAACCGCTTCATCAGCCGGCTCAGAGAGAAAGCTCTCCCCCTCTACCGCCTCATGAAGAAGAGCACTCACTTTGAGTGGAACGACCAGGCCAACCAAGCCTTTCACGAGCTGAAGAAGATGCTGGCCACGCCGCCTGTCCTCGCGGCGCCGATTGAGAAAGAGCCCATGCTCCTCTACATCACCGCAACCAGCCGGGTGGTCAGCACCGTCATCGTAGTCCAGCGCCCAGAAGAAGGCCGAGCCCAGCCGGTCCAGAGGCCGGTGTATTATTTGAGCGAGGTGATGTCCGCCTCAAAGCAGAACTACCCGCATTACTAGAAGATGTGTTAGGGCGTGTACTTCACCGCCAAGAAGCTAAAGCCCTACTTTCAAGAGCATCCCGTCACGGTCGTATGCACCGCCCCGCTAGCCGAGATCATAGGCAGCCGGGGCGCATCCGGCCGGGTGGTGAAATGGGCCATCGAGCTGGCCCCGTACACGATCTTCTACCAGCCCGCACTGCCATCAAGTCCCAAGCACTGGCCGACTTCCTCGTCGACTGGGCCGAGACCCAGTACCTGCCGCCGGCTCCCGACTCCACCCATTGGCGCATGCACTTCGACGGGTGCAAGATGCGCACCGGCTTGGGAGCTGGCGTCATCCTTACCTCTCCGAAAGGCGACAAGCTCAGATACACGCTACAGATCCACTTTGCCTCCTCCAACAATGTGGCCGAGTACGAGGCGCTCATACACGGGCTCCGGCTTGCCAAAGAACTTGGCATTCGCCGGATCCTATGTTATGGCGACTCGGACCTGGTGGTCCAACAATCATCCGGCGACTGGGACGCCAAGGACGTGAATATGGCGAGCTACCGCTTCCTGGTCCAACAACTCAGCGGATACTTTGAAGGATGCGAGTTCCTCCACGTACCGCGAGCCAACAACGAGCCAACCGATGCCCTGGCTCGAATAGGCTCCACTCGGCAAGCAATTCCAACCGGCGTCACCCTCCAACGCCTCCTCAAGCCGTCCATCAAGCCGTCTCCAGAGTCCGATTCCATCTTCGTGCCGCCTGACCCCGATGCGGCCGGGTCCGGCTCGAAGAACCAAGTAGGCGACCCCAGGACTTCGGCAGCCGGCTCGGGGACTGCCGCACCCGGCTCGGGGACTGCGGTAGCCGGCCCGGGGACTGCACCAGCACAACAGCCGGCGGCCGACTCCAGCACCTCACCGCCCAGCCCGCCCACCCTGGTGGCAGTAGCCACATTGGCAGTAGAAGAAGTCGCGGCTCCATCATGGGCTCAGTCCATCCTCAACTTCCTAGTAAACCAAGACCTGCCGGCTAACGAAACAGAAGCAAGACAAGTCCAACGTCGAGCCGGAGCATACACGATCATCAACAGGGAGCTCGTCAAGCGCAGTGTCACTGGAGTCCTCCAACGGTGCGTCGAGCAAGAGAAAGGCATTGCAATCCTCGGAGACATCCACCAAGGAGAATGCGGCCACCATGCGGCCTCAAGATCACTTGTCGCCAAAGCCTTCCGCCATGGTTTCTTCTGGCCGACTGCTTTGGATGATGCCAAAGAATTAGCTAAACATTGCAAGGGGTGCCAACTCTTCAGCTCCAAGCAACACATGCCGGCCTCGGCACTAAAGACCATTCCCCTCACTTGGCCCTTTGCCGTTTGGGGACTGGACATGGTGGGCCCATTCAAGACGGCGCGCGGCGGCATGACGCATTTGCTCGTCGCCGTGGACAAATTCACCAAGTGGATTGAGGCAAAGCCGATCAAGAAGCTGAATGGGCCGACTTCTGTGACATTCATCGCAGACATAACAACTCGGTACGGCGTGCCGCACAGTATCATCACCGACAATGGCACGAATTTTGCCAAAGGAGCCCTGGCACGTTTCTGCGCAGCCCAAGGTATCCAGCTGGACTTAGCATCCGTCGCCCACCCGCAGTCAAACGGCCAGGTCGAGCGAGCTAACGGCCTCATCCTCTCCGGCATCAAGCCCCGACTGGTCGTACCTCTGGAGCGCTCAGCCGGCTGTTGGCTCGATGAGCTGCCAGCTGTCCTCTGGAGTCTGCGCACTACACCAAACAAGTCAACCGGCTTCACCCCTTTCTTCCTTGTGTATGGTGCCGAGGCGGTCATCCCAACTGACATCGAGTTCGACTCGCCTCGAGTAACCATGTACACGGAAGCGGAGGCCAAGGAAGCACGAGAAGACGGCGTCGACCTGCTGGAAGAAAGCCGGCTGTTAGCCGTCAACCGGTCTGCCATCTACCAGCAGGGTTTGCGCCGCTACCACAGCCGGAAGGTCAGGCCAAGATCTTTCCAAGAGGGTGATCTTGTGCTCCGACTGATCCAGCGAACAGCCGGCCAGCACAAGCTCTCAGCCCCTTGGGAAGGCCCCTTCGTCATCAGCAGAGCTCTAGGCAACGACTCCTACTACCTGATCGATGCACAGAAGCCGAAGGCACGCAAGAGAGGCGACTCCGGCAAGGAGTCGAAACGACCATGGAACGCCAACCTCCTTCGAAGGTTTTACAGTTGAAAGGCAGTATGTATCACGCTAACTTTTGTATTAAGTACAAGACAATAGGCCCCCCGAGGAGGGCTTGGGGACTGCCATCCCTTATTTATGAATGAAAAGTATCATGCTTATGACCTTGTCGTGTCATTTACTTATTCCGTCCGGCACCGAGTTCGACTAGTCGGCTCGGGGACTGGCCGACTGGAGTTATGTTAGAAGTCCTACCCGCAGTCAGACAACTAGTGTGCCGGCTCCCAAGCCTTCTCTTGCCAAAAGTCGCAGTTTGAAGAACCGGCTGTCCGGCTGGCAAGAGTTAAAGGCAGGAACGGGCGCCCACACAAAAAACGGCTAGGGACTAACGGACTAATATAACAAAAGCCGGTTTTTCTCACACCGCCGACTGGCTACCAGAGTAGCCGGCCGGCCGGTTTCCATTCACTTCACTTCAATACAAGAAAGCTCAAGTACTTGCCTCCCCAAAGAGGGAAGGCGGCAAAGGAAAAAGCCTAAGGATAAAAAAAGCATACGCGAATGGAAACCAAACATGCACATGATAATATTTACATAAAAAGACCTCCGAGAGGCCAGCATTCAACATAGTTTGGATACACCCCCAGTGGGTGGAACTGCGAAAACTTAACAAAGATTGTTCAAAGACAAGAAAGCAGGAAAGATAAAGACGGCAAGTCAAGCTGGCGGAGCGGCCGATGAGCCAGACTGGTTGGCGGAGACGGTCGTGCCGGCTGAAGGAGCGGCCGGCTGGCGAACTTCGGCTTTGTCGCCGCCTCCCGCAGAGGGCGCGCTTCCACGCGCCTCGTTGCTGGAGGCACAGTCGGCCTAAGGTCGGACGGTTGTTCCACCAGCCGGCTCGACGTCTTCGCCGTCCTCCTCTTCGTCATCCTCGCCTTCGTCGCTGGAGGCAATCTCCTCCACCGAGTCCTCGCCCACCGCCGGGTTCAGCCCGAACCACTCCTCCGGCTGAGCAACACCGTCATCATCGATTTCGGGTGCGAAAACGCTGATGTCAGTGCACTCGGCGATCGTCGAAGCTCGCTGGGTGATAGCCGGCCTCACCTCCTCCAGCTCCGCGTCGGCCTCCATCCGCCAAGTGCGCAGCTGGTCCAGGCTCGGCCCTGGGTACCAAGCCCGAACGAACTCCAATGCCCGCCCGGCTCCGAGGTGGGCCGCCGATGCCTTCCAAGCCTCAAAGCGACCAACTGCGACCTCCAGCCAGTCGGCAGTTCGGCTTGGGGTGCGGGGGATCGTCTCGCCGGGCCAGAGGGCGGCCAACACTTGCGCCCCGGCACGTTGGAGCCGGCGAAGCATCCGATGAGCCGGCTGCAACCGCGCCTGGACAGCCAGGAGCTGCTCCTCAAGTGTCCGGTTCGCATCCGGCGCGATGTTGGCCCCCGCCTGATGACGCGCCTCGCGATGGGCCTCAATGCTTTGGGCGGCGAAGGCGGAGTAGCCGGGGAAGTAGTCTGCACCAAAAAACAAGCAACAGCTCAAAATAAGTCAAAAAAACCCAAGCGGCAAGGGGCAGGGGAGGGCCGAGGAAGGCGACTTACCATCGATCAAATCCTCGATCCGGCCGAAGCCTTCGTCCAGGGCTCGCCGGGTCTCGGACCAGCTCGCTGCCTCGGTCTCATACTCCACCTTCAAGGCGGCTTCGCTTTCCTGCGCCGCCTGCAGGGCCGCTTTGTGGCTCTCCTCTTGGTCGGCCAGCTTCTTGGCTAGGCGATCCCGTTCCTGGACCAAGGCGGCACACTCGGCCTCCTTGGTATGAAGGGCGGCCTTCGCTTCGCTGAGCTCCTTCCTCAAGTCGGCGTTGGCCCCTGAAGACAAAGAAAAAGAAAAACCAATAAGGAAAGAGTCGTCAAGAAAGATCCGACCCGACTGTGCAGCAGTCGGCCTGAATCTCGGGGACTACACCCAGTGGGTGCGCTGACGCGCCCCCACAGGAGACAGACAAGATCGAGTACTTACTTCGCTGTCGGCTAGGCCGTCAGTCCTCCGGCTCAACTCCCGAGCCTGGGAGTTGAAGGCGGCAGCACGAAGATTGTGGTATTCCTGAAAGTTCAGAAAAAAGCAAAGTAAGGTAGCAGTCGGCCTGAATCTCGGGGACTACACCGAGTGGGTGCGCTGACGCGCCCCCACGGAAGAAATTAAGAAAGCAAAGCAGCCAAGAATGAAGGACTCACCCGGATGGTGGCTCGCGTTGACAAGAACTCCTGGGTGAACTGTTGCAGCAGGGCGGCCTGAGCTTGCAGTCGGCTCCGGACCCCTTGAGCCGCCACATTCAGCTCGCCAGTCCCCCTGCTGGGAGTCCACTCGGACGTGGCAGTGCTGGCCGCCTCCAGATCTTCCGCCGACTGGCCTGCGCCCGCGACTCGGCGCAACTCCGGCGGAGCGGCGCCTCCCCCCGCGTGCCGGCTCGTCGCCGGCTGCACCTCGAGGCCGGCTCTGTTCTCCGGCTCACCTCCGGTCGGCCCCTCTAGCGCCGCTGACGATTGGCCGCCTTGGCCCGCTCTGGTTGGCGCTGCTGGCGGCGCTCTCCTCGCGAAGGCCACGGGGTCCTCCCCCCTCTCCATCAGCGGCGGGTCTTGGACGATCTCCTCCGCCAAGGGCAATGGGGTGTCGGGGGCTACGGCTCGGAGAGGAATGGCGAGGAGCGGAGGCTGGTTGCGCGAGCTTTCCGCCTCCGTCTCCGCGGTAGCCGCCTCCGTCTGGGCCTTGGCTGCCGCGTCGGCCTGCTCCCTTGCCGCCTGGGCGGCCGCCTTTTCCGCCGCCTCGCACTCCTCCCGCGCTTCGCGGGCGTTCCGCTCTGTGGCCTCCCTAAGATCGGCGCGGGGGTCCACGCGGCGGGAGCTCGAAGACCCTCCAGCCGGCCCCATGACGGAGCCGCCCGGACCCCGCTCAAGGGAAAGCGGCGCCCTGTCCAGCAAGCGAGAAAAAGTTAAGAAGAATACTCGAAGAGAAAGAGAGTGATGAAGGGCATGCGACCAGGCAACTGGCGACTTACGCTGAAACCGCCTAAGGCTGCTTCACCGCCTTGCGGAAGCGGGCCGCCTTCGCAGCCGCCTCATCTCATTTTGTCGCCGCGGTGGAGGGCTTGGACTTCTGAAGCGGCCCGGCGCTTCTGCGCGCCGCCGGCAGCCGGTGCGATGGACGAGCCCGCGCCCTGATGGTCGGCCGCCGGCTGGCGACGCGGGGCGACTTCGGCTTTAATATCATCCGGCCAGTCCTCGAAGCTCGCGGTGAACCTTGAGCCTCCGGGCTCGGCGTTGTCCCCCACAACGGCGTCTTCCATGGCGGCCGCCCCCAAGTCCGGGTCGTCAACATCGTCCACCGTGCGGTCGGGGCATACTGATGTTCAATCCCCGCCGCCCCGGCCGGCGGCGCAAGAAGAGGGTTCTGCTCAAAAGAACCGACTGGTCAGAGGCCGGCCGTCATGAAGCCGGCTGACGACAAAAAGAAGATAGAGAGAGAAGCCTACCACGGGCGGAGGATTGGCGCGAGAATACGGCGCCTTGCCGTATTGCCAGTCCCCGGCGAGCTTGCAGTTGGCGATGTAATTAACCATGAGCGCCACCTCCGCGTGGGACATTTCCCATGTGCTCAGCCGGCTTGGGTCGAAGCGGCCGCTCATCTGACACATCATATGGGGCCGGCTTTGGAGAGGAAGAATCCGGCGCTCCACGAAGGCGGCCACCAAGTCGGCCCCGCGCAGGCCTTCCGACTGGATCATCACCCGAAGCCGGGAGATGGCGGCGTTCCTGGCCGGAGACAGTGACCGGGACCGGAAACTCCACGAGGGCTGCCTCCCAGCCGACGGGCCGGCTACGTAAGCCGGCAGGTTGATGTAGTCTCCTTGCTTGGCGATGTTCTTCGCGTAGAAATATGATCTCTGCCAGACCTTCACCGACTGGATTAGGGGGATGGACGGGAACGGATTGTTCTCGCTCGCCCTCCTCATGGCGATGAAGGCCCCGCAGGGGGCAAGCACGCCGGCGACGACTGTGCCGAGTTTGCTCTGGAAGAACTCTCCCCAGAGCTCAAGCATGGGGATCAGCCCTAAGAAGCCTTCGCAGAGGGAGACGAAGGCCGACAGCAGCATCACTGCATTGGGCGTGAGGTGATGCGGCTGGAGGTTGTAGAACTCTAGGAAGGAGCGCAGAAATCCGCTCGCCGGAAGGCCGAAGCCACGCAGGCAGTGCGAGCGGAAGACAACCTGCTCGCCCTCCTCCGGCGCCGGCGAGATCTCCTTCTCCGGCGCCAGGCGGACCTGTACGAGGTCGGCACCAGGCAAGCGCCGAGTCTGGCGGAGGAACTCCGCATGGTCTTCGTGGACGTTGGAGCCGTCCCACGAGCTTGACAACGCCATGGGAGCAGGACGATGTGGGGGTGCTGTGATGGGAAGCTGCGACGGCAGCGAGAGGAAGAAACAAGGATTAGGAGGGGCGGAGCGAGAAAGAGCGTGCGAACCTCTGTCGCTCTCCCTCCTCCCCCTACTTATAGGCTCGCATGGCAGAGCCGAGGAGGCGCGGCGTGGGGAAGCGTGGGGATCGATCGTGCCCACTCCCCACGTCCCGCGATTATTAAGCCTTAACAGCGAAACAAAACTGCCTCGACAAGGCGAGCGGCCCCTGTGGGCCACGGAAGATCCGCGCCCGGACCAAGGCTCGCGAGTGGCAGGCCCGGGCCTGCGGCGGCGTCCCGTCGCGCGCGTGCGCTCGCAGGATCTCGCTGCCGCGAGGCCGCGGGAGGGCCCGTGGTCAGCACGCAGGTCCCCCCCTCCTCCCGCCTACAAGACGCGGGGCTCTCTGAAGTCGGCATACGCCCGCAAAGCCGGCTCTTCAGGATGGGAAGCTGACCAAGCTTCTCGTCCCCCTCCTCGCCTCGGAGCTCGATCAGCTTCGGGGACTACTGTCAGAGTAAATAGCCATGGGTAGCCTAGCCGGCTTCCCCTGGCCCTTCTAAAAAAAGTTACGAGCCCGCCTGGCTCTCAAGAATCAAAGACATGGGGCCGCCTTCCCCTTGCTGGCTACCGCCCAGGCCGGCTTTCGGAAGGCGGTCCGACTTTAGCCCTCATGGGAAGGCCGACTCCAAGAAGCCGGCCATGAGAAGGCCGACTCCAAGAAGCCGGCTCCCATAAAGCGGTCAAGACCATACCCACAAAGTTTGCACCCACCTAGCGGCGGTGCTACGGGGCGTGGCTACAGTGAAGCCTGCCACCCCCGAATCCCGGAGCACGCCTGGCACAGTGCGCCGTACGGGGTAGGCATGACCCGTCCGGCGCGGCACTGTTGCCATGTTAACCCTGGCATCACCCACGACGGGACGCTAGCGTGGCCCACAGACGGTGGGCCCCTTTGAGCAGCGAGACGCCCGAAGGCGGCCACGCCTCCAACCAGTCGGCCCAAGACAGAGCCGACTCCCCGTAGCCGGCTTACCTCCTCCCTCGAAGAAGACGCCCCATTAAGGAGACAAGACGCGGTGAGGCTACAGCGATCGCCTGACAGGCGGCGGCACTGTAGCCGCGCTTACCACGACGAAGCCCACGTCAACAAGATGGAGCCATAGTAACCAGCCGCCGACCAGGCCCTGGACAGTGGGGCCTTCCTGTCGACCAAGGGGCCGGCAGCCGGCGGGACTCACCAGTCGGCGGGCCCCAGCAGCCGGCGCAGAAGCTGGCGAGTGCAGTCACAGACGGCTGGGCCCCTTGCCCAGACGGACTACCATTGTACCCCTGGGGGGTAGGCTTATATAAACCCCCCGGAGCGCCCATGCAAAGGGTTCGACCCCTTGCTAGTCCTAGACACCACACAAGGAGAAGAAGCAGGCTAGCCGTGCCCTTCTTCCTCCTCCCACCAAACAGCTCAAGGAATGTTGTGTAGCTACTTGATTCATCTAGTGAACATGCGGAGACCCCGCAGAGCAGCAGTAGGGGTGTTATCTCCACGGAGAGCCCCGAAGCTGGGTAAGATCCGCCGGCGTGCATGTCTTCGCCTTATCCCGTTTCCAGGCACCGGTGATGTCTTACTGGCTCCCACAATGATAAGCCACCCGTTGGCATATGTCGCACCTACCACCCGACACTTGATTTCCACGATCTAGCCCCAGATTCCTTTCTCCACATCTCGGCATTTATTTTCATATGTGAGGCCTTCCTCCGCATTACCCCTCACTTCGGCATGTGGCTCAAGACCTTTGATGTGAAGCCCAAGACGGTCGAGGGGCAGTACGCAGCGTGCGGAGGTGCATTAATAAGCAAGATTGCTAGAGCTCCGTGGCCAAAAGGTTCCTTTCCAGAGGTGTCCGAATTATGGCAAAGGGAGTGGTTCTACATCACCGCTCCCAGAATTGCCAAGTGGGTAGCTCCCCCGCCTTTCGCTCGGGCCCTCCACCAAAACTGATGTCATGGATCAGCAGGGGGCTGAGCTGGGGTCCAGCCAAGGACGTGCCCATACTGCAGAGCCGCATCCAGGATCTCTTCGAGGGAGATTTTAGTTTGGTTATGGTAGTGCAAGTCATGCTGGTTCGTCATGTCCAGCCTTGCAAACGTCGGCCCCTCCATT